>NW_009935368.1:3401-13279 GCF_000696875.1 Nestor notabilis | reverse complement strand
GAAGAGCGTGAGGCCTAACTTGTGAGTTCACACATGCCACCAGAACGGATGCAAGTCCTTTAAATGTGGGACTATCATCAAAGAAACATTTGTTTCATCTATTACAAAGGAGGGGTTTTCTTTCTTGGGTTTTTTTTTTTGAGTTAATTTTGAATGAAGACATAGTGAGCAAGGCATGCAAAAACTGCTTCATTTACATATATTTACATCTGTGGTATTGGGTTGTAAATGAGCTATTGTGCTCTAGAAAGAGCTTCTGGAGGCAGAATGTAGATAGTTCTCAAAGGATATCCGTTCAGTACTCAGTAATGGTAATAAGACAAAGAAATACTGCATTTTCTAATGCTTGCTTAGAAAACAAAGGTTTTCTCTTGCAACACGTCTTGCATGGGGTTCTTTATGTCCACATATTAAAATTAATACTTGCAAGAGTACAAATAATGGCAGTAAAGATGCTGAGAAATAGAAAGCAGCATCTGTTTGAGCACAGCCTAAATAGATGAGGATACTTTGGGCCTGAAAAGGCAGAAGGATTGAATGGGATAAAGATGAATCATACCTTGATAAGTATGAAGAGGTGAGTAGCTGATGAGCGTTCACTGTTTCTCTGGTGCTGTTGAACATTATGTTCTGTAATTGCAAGATGATGGCTGCAAACTAGAAGAGTGATCTGTGAAAGGTGCCTGTGTATGTGCTGGTGGTCAGTAAAGCTGTATTGTTGAACAGATTCAGTGGAACTAGTTGAGGGAAAAAGGGTTTTTTAAAACAAGTGAGAAGTTCTTTGAAATAACTAAGAAAATACACTGGATTCTGCCTATGATCAGAAATGATTTATGTGCCTGCTGACTTGTCTTGTATCACAGCTTAGCATGTTCATACTGGGCTGACAGGATTTCGGGTAGTGGATGGAAGCAGCTGTAATTTTAAACTCATAAAACTAATTCCAAAACCACTGGGCTTTGTGTTTTGCTTCAGTGTCTCCTTTTCTCCTGGGCCGTGCTCTGTGGGCTGCCAGTCGTTTTACAGTGGCCATGTCTCCAGAACTCATCCAGCAGTTCCTACAAGCTACTGTCAGTGGTCTCCATGAAACCCAGCCTCCTTCTGTCCGAATCTCTGCAGTCAGAGCTATCTGGGGGTAAGTAAAGCCCAAGGTATTCCAAAGCCCCAGGGGTAGGTGGCATAAATTACACTTACAAAACTGGCATGTTGAAATGTTAATAACACTTCTGTAATAGGTTGTGGAAGTATTTGCTTTGAATGAAATAGATGTCAATGGGCTCGTGGAGCACGTCTCAGCAATAGGGAGTGTTTGGGAGGGTTTTAATCCTGTTTTGTAAATAGGTTGCAAGAAGGAGAAGGGGGGATCTGCTGAATTGATTCTAAAGTGAAAAATGAACGTTAGTTCAGAAAACAGCCGACCACAAAAAAACCTTGCAACCCTCTACTCCTCCCCATCCTCTCCTCCGTCCCCAAACCACCTTGTCTTCTATTTGCACTGAAATGTTAATGAATAAGTAAAGGCAGAGACTTAGAACTTACTTATTCCTGAAGTTGTTTTTTATCATTCCTTAGCTCACTTGTAGAACGTGGTAATTAAACACTTTGTAAGCAGTAAGTGTCTGTCTCAGACATCTTCTTTCCTCAAGGTTTATTTTCTCCACTGATGGCAGCTCTTAAGAGAGAGCTTACTAGAAGGCAGTGGAAGCTTTTAACATCACTTGGCTCAACTCTGCTTCTCTAGCTGGGGTGGAATGAGAAGGAAAGATAGCTGAGGTGTGAGAGATCAAGGAATAGTAGACTGAAGGGGAAAGGTGCTGTAGGAATGAACTTAAGGAAGAAGAATGGGTGGGGTGAACTAATCCCTTATACATCATCTAGAGTTAAATGTATAAATCACTTTAATATGTGTATATTTTTGTATCACAAATTTCTTGTCTAGCTACTGTGACCAGCTGAAGATCTCTGAGAGCACCCATGTGTTGCAGCCTTTCCTTCCTAGCATTCTTGATGGACTGATCCACTTGGCTACTCAGTTCAGCTCGGAGGTCCTGAACCTGGTGATGGAGACGCTGTGCATTGTCTGCACCGTAGACCCAGCGTTTACAGCAAGTGTGGAGAACAAAATCTGCCCTTTCACCATTGCAATATTTTTGAAGTACAGTAATGGTGTGTATTTAAGTTACACTCTCAAAGTCCAGTTGTTTTTGCTACCGAATCCTGGTGCTGAAAATTTAATATGTGATAATTGAGTGAATGTTGATTGATACGGTGAAGCTGGAAGGGAAACTTGCTGCTTTGCCTGTTAGAAATAGAGGTAGCAAAAATTGAGATGTGTTTCTTAGTATGTTTTAGTAAATGGTGCTTTCTCTCTCCAGATCCAGTTGTTGCTTCTCTTGCCCAAGATATCTTTAAGGAGCTAGCTCAGATAGAAGCCTGCCAGGGTCCAATGCAGATGAGGCTAATACCAACTCTTGTCAGCATCATGCAGGCCCCTGCTGACAAGATCCCAGCAGGGCTTTGTGCAGTAAGTGCTACAGTAGTACATGGTCGTAGCTGGAGATGATTCCCTGTTCTTTAACGTGTAGGATGGCCGGGCTGCAAAGAGCAGAGAGGTTGTTTTTAAACTGCTTTGGAACTGCGGTCATTGGTTGGAGCTTCTTTGTGGAGAGAAGACAACCTGCAGGCGGGGGGGATGCTTCCAAAAACTAACTTTAAACTGCTTCTCTGGCAGCCTCTGCAGTATATCTCAAGTCATGTTGCTTTGACATAGCCATCTTTCACCAGTAACAGTCTCCTCTCTCTGGTGAAATGTTCTCCAGCAGGCCACACGACTGTTCCTTGCACTTTGTTCTAAGGCTTTTTCTGATTTATACATCACATACATATAAATTGCTGAAGATAAAATTATGCAGGTTTGTCATTCCTATAAAAAGTCCCCTTGTAAATGCTTAAGCGTTGACTGTGTGGAATCACTGTACAGAATTAAACCCATAAGCATCTTTATCCTGTGCTTATAATCTGCGTATTGATTGGTCTGACTGTAACAATTGCTTATGGGTAATTAAAATCAATTTACATCAATACAAAGGGAACAAGCTGGCACAGTTCTCTGCTGTACTGACTCACGTGCATCAGCCTGCTCTGAAAGCATTTGCCATGGGGTTTTTTACACTGCTTTTAATGTTTGCACTACATTGGGAACTTTCAGAGCACACACCACGTGTGGTGTCAGACACCCTGATGCTTGGGTGCACGACTGCAGGGTTGTCTGATCTTAAGAATATTCTGGAGTGTAAAATCAGGATGTGGTTGCAGTACTGGTTCACATCCCTGCAGTTCATGCCTTTGATACTTGCACCACTGCTGCTGACTTAGCAGTAACAGTGCTTTTGTTCCTGGTTTCCTTTCAGACCTCTATTGATATACTGACCACGGTTGTAAGGAATACAAAACCTCCTCTGTCCCAGCTGCTCATCTGCCAAGCATTCCCTGCAGTGGCTCAGTGCAGCTTGAACACTGATGACAATGCTACAATGCAGGTAACACGGGGGTGGGAAGGATTGCAGGGCTGTACAAGTCCAAGAGAGGTGACCAAGACAAGTGGCAGCCTTAAGGGAGCCCAGGCTTTGCTTGCCAATACCTATATCAGCACCATCTCAGTCTCTCTGCCTTCTCCTGTTTATCATCAGAGTACTGCTGTGCAGGGGCCTGCAATGACTTCTACTGATCATTCCTTAATTTGGGGTGTGCAAAGCAGCAGCCTTAATCTTTTTTTCTGTTTTAGGGAGCACATTAAAAAAAACCCACCCAAAAACAAAGCTCAAAACTTAAATGAAAAACCCCCAAAAGTCATTGGTTTTCTTCCCCCACAATAGCTTTCATCACACCAGGAATGGCAGAAGTTGTGTTCAGGAGCACACTCGGGCACAGGAAAGCAAGAGACCTTCTGTGTAGAAGACCTCCTAGACCTTCTCCTTCTGGCAGTTTTCTCCTGTCCTCATTTAGGTGGGAAGGGGAGGGCAGATTTCTTTTAAACTGAACCAGGTATGGGCTGGAGGGAGAGCAAGGTTTCATCTCAATCAGTAGTAGTGCCTGAGCTACTTGTTGGGCAGCTCTGCTCTTTACCTGGTAATGTCTTTAGAGTATTTAAGCAAGAAAGAAGAAGATTCAGAGGCTACAAGTGCAGGGTCTCTTTTCATTCCAGCTGCTAGCTGGCATATAAATAGTAAAACTGGTTTCATTCCTTGCGTAAGGAGTTTTATAGCACCAGCTACCCTTTGCCATGTGAATACAGCCCATAGGAATGGCTTTCCCGAAGCAAGATTCCAGTAAGAATAGGTTGGGGACTGGTTGCTCTGCTGGGTCTTTGTTTTAAGAAGAATTCAGGAAGATTTCAGCTTGGCTGCTGGGTTCTGTTTTGTTCATGCTACGCAACCAGTGCTACAAAACACAATGGATGCTGTCTCCATCTCCCACTGGTTAGAATCTCTTGGAATTTCTCTGGGTAACAAGACTGACACAAAACTGCATCTGTTTCAGAAGATCTCTTGGAGAACTGCTGCAGCAGTGAAGAGTTTTGTACTTGATAATCAACTGAATTCTGTAGAAATTAGTTTTACTTTTAGGCACTCATCGTACTGCACATTCGAGAGCTCTGATCTCTTAGATGCCACCGTCTGTAAGACCATACGAAACCCTTAACTGTTTTCATCTCAGTTAAGGGTCTGTTTGAGGTGATAAAGGGGATGTCTTCCCATGCCTTCCCACTCCCTTACCTACAAAGGGAGGTTCTAACCTGGTACTTCTCTTGTTCAGAACGGTGGCGAGTGTCTGCGCGCATACGTCTCGGTGGCGCTGGAGCAGATCGCCCAATGGCATGATGAGCAAGGCCACAATGGACTGTGGTATGTGATGCAGGTGGTGAGCCAGCTTCTGGATCCACGGACCTCAGAATTCACTGCTGCCTTCGTGGGCAGATTGGTCTCCACTTTAATTTCAAAAGCAGGAAGTGAGCTGGGAGAGAATCTGGACCAGATCCTGAGAGCTATCCTGAGCAAAATGCAGCAAGCGGAGACGCTCAGTGTGATGCAGGTGAGCAGGTTGGGCACGCAGGGGAGGAAGCAGAAATGTCAGCAAAAGAAGTTGTCATCACTTCTTTTAGCTGTGTGCCCCATTATTTATGGTTAGTGCAATTGGAAGGTCTCTATATCCTCTTGAAGTACTCAGGAAGATGCCTATTCTGCTCATAAAGTTGTCCAGATTACAGGGTAAGCCAGGTTCTTGTGGGTAAGCTTTTACTGCGCCTTAAATACTCCCTCATGACCACGTGCTTGCAAGCAGTGAACCTTCAGAGAGGACAGGAGTTGCCTAAGTACGGATGCTGTGGCAAAGGCAGCACATGTTTTCGACTCATTTTGTGCTGTATTTGAAGGATAAATGCCTGGGAGTTGAGACTGGGGGTTTTGGGGTGATTAAATACTGCTGTTGACTGTAGTAGGTTATTGCCTGCTTTTGTAGCAGTGTCTTGCATATAGTTTTTTATATATATATATATACATACTTTAATGTATACATATACACTTTCTGTTTCTCTTGGGGTCGGTAAGCACAGCCTCCATCCTGCAGGGAACTGTTACTCGAATGTCTGGTAAAACATTTTCAGCTATTAAATAATGCCCATCTAATGCTTCCTTTCTCCTGCTGCAGTCCTTGATTATGGTGTTTGCTCACTTGGTTCACTCACAACTGGAACCACTCCTGGAGTTCCTCTGCAGTCTCCCTGGCCCAACTGGCAAGCCTGCCTTGGAGTTTGTCATGGCCGAATGGATGAGCCGGCAGCACTTGTTCTATGGGCAGTATGAAGGCAAAGTCAGGTAGGAGGTTTGATAATCTGTGCACTAACATTAGCTGACTGATCATCCTGCTGCAGCTGAATGCAGTGGGTGTGAGGGGAAGAGGAGCTGGATCAGACTTAGGTTTGTGTGTGCCAGCATTGGGTTAGCTCAACACAGGAGCGCTGTGATAACTGCAGCAAACTCTGATCCTCCTCCAAGTGCTCCTCTTGCTGCCTGGTGTTTCTGTGCTGCAACAGGCTGACCCAAGGGGGAAGCAGTGTCACTTGCAAGCACAGGAGTGCTTTTGAGATTGAACTTTGGTGAAGGGGATGAGAATAGCTTCCAGGCAGGAAATTGCCTTTGTAGACTAGTGTAGAGTTTCAGGGCATTGTAGAAGGTTTCCTAAGAGAACTTGGTGATTTCTTGTTGATTTAATGATCTCTTAAAAGTCAATAAAGAAATCACCTGAAACAGTTTTCTCTCCCTTCTGCTGTAGGAGCACATTTGTGTTCTGATGGAGGCAGAGGACTGTATTCCAAAGCATGAAGTGCTCTGTAGGATTTTAAATTGTGCTGCAGCTGCTGTCTTTGATTTCTCTGGCAATGTGAAGCCCAACAGACCACTCTTAGGGGTCTCACCAGCTCATAACTCACCTCACAGCATGCATTGGTGTGGTGTTGTTATAAGGCAGTCAAATAGCCTGTGAAATAATAAGAAAAAGCATGTGTAAAATAGAATTTGAGTGATCGTGCAGAACAGGAGGCTGTCTGATGTGGGGATCTGGTGCTGCTGTTGGTCACACTCGGTCTGTTTCGTCTTTAAGAGCAGTGGTTTATCCCCACTGTGACAGAGTGGGGTTGTCTGCAGGATCCCCTGAGGCTGCTCATGGCCACAGGGAAAAGCCAAGGCCGACACTGACAGGAGGAACAAGGTTAAACTTTGTTCAGTGCTGCCTCCGTGTTGTCCCACGTTAGAGTTGTTTTGCATCCAGATGGCTTGGCAGGGCCCCACGCTTTAGTCAAAGACATCCTCAGTATGGCTGGAAAACAGCCTGGAACTGGAGAAGGTTTGAACATGTGGAGTAGAAACCTGAGCAGCAGAGTGAAAAGAACACATGAAGGTACTGAAGGAGCACATTAGAAGGTCTGAGTGTAGCAGAGCTGTGAAGGACCAGAAGTGAAAAAGAGAAAAGTAGAAGAGATGTTATGGCTGCAGGTGAGCACATCACTGCTTCCCTCTCAGTTCCATCTTCAGCTGCGTGTGGTGCTTCAGGTGTGTTTAACCTTGTGGCCCTTCTGAACTGGAAAAACCTTTAATGTATGTATGCACTGTTTAATGGTGTTTAATCCAAAGCTTTGTCAGTCCTTGGCTTGCTGTGCAGGTGAAATGAGCCCAGTTTCGGATATAAAGCAGGAGAAATAGGGAAGTTCCTTAATGCTTGTTCTTGGCAAAAAGTGTAGAACGTGGGGCAGCTGAAGGTCTGCTCTGGAGATGTGTTCACTGTGAAAGCCAGACTGTTCAGGGCAGTTCTGATCTATAATTCCTTCTGTTCCCTGCTCCCCAGCTCTGTGGCATTGTGTAAACTCCTCCAGTATGGCATCAATACAGATGACAAGAGGCTTCAGGACATTAGGGTAAAGGGAGAAGAAATCTTTAACATGGATGAGGGAATACGGACACGATCGAAGTCGGCCAAAAGTGAGTAATCATTTGGCTGGTTTGAACAGGATTTTTTTTCCTGGTAGATGGTATAAAAGGCCTTAAAATAGACGTTGCAGGTCCCAGGAAGCTGTGGGGTTATTTCCTACAGAAGGTGCATGTTGCTTTTTAAAGCTAATCCATAAAATGTGTATTTAACATCTCCATAATTTGCCTTAATTCTGCCAAAGACTGATTTAGAAGACTCTTGGTGTCTCTAATGTAATACAAATGGATGAGATGATTATGGGGTAGTGCATTATTCACTGCTATTTTGCATCATCCTGTTCCATGTAATGAGATAGGATTGATAATTTCATGATGCCCGGTAGCTTCTCTGAGTGGAAAGTGTGTTTAGAAAATGCACTTGTCTTCTTTTCAATTGGCCAAACCCCAAATCTTTGGAGATTAGTGCCTAGAGATTGAGTTTTTAAATCCAAGAGAGCCCTGGGCAGGGCTCAAATAGAAAGAAAAATGAATAACACACCCCCCCCCCAAACAACCACCAAAGACAGGCCTGGTTTTAACGGCCTCTTATTAAAAGCAGTGGGAATGTGTCTTTTTATTCTCTGGCAGATCCTGAGCGCTGGACAAACATTCCTCTGTTAGTAAAAATCCTAAAACTAATCATAAATGAACTCTCGAATGCGATGGAAGCGAATGCATCCAGACAGACACCTGCAGATTGGAGCCAAGGTAAAATACTGGGTTTGCTTCTCTCTTTGCATGGCTTAAACCTACTTTGTGATCTCTTCAGAAGCATTCACACTAATAAGAAGTTGACAATAGTGAATAGGAGACCTGTAATTACAAAGGCTTAAATAATGATCCAGGGTATAAGGTCAGTCAGTGTTGTGTATTCTCATATCTGAAGATTATTTTGGGCTGGTTTGGAAGATAAGATCTGCCCATATGCCAGTAACACTCCTTTCTTGGTGTATCTGCTTTGCCTTTCTTCCTCCCTGCTTCACTCTTCCATTCTTGCTGCTGCTTTTTGCTCAGCTCCAGTTCTCGAGTCGCTCATTCCAAAGGGATAGAAAGGCTGCAGGTGTTTCCCTTCAGCCACCTCCACAAGCAGGGATGTTTGCCTAACAACCACAGTCCCTGCAGTGATCAACAGGCTGGAGCTCTTGCGTTTGGATTAGTTCTAGAATTGTTTCTTTCCTAAACAGATGATTCAAATGACATGTGGGAGGATCAGGAAGAGGACGAGGATGAAGATGAAGGCTTAGCAGGACAGTTCTTATCAGATATTCTTTCCACAAACAAGTATGGTAAGTAACAGCTTTCAAGTGCTTACTCAAAGCAAACATGGAGTAGATGACATCCTAATCAGCTTTCTTTCCTTGATAGCAGCTCAACAGAGGCTGCAGGCAAGGGGAAGGAAATGCCACAGCAGGGTTTTGAGTAAGGGCCTTGTGTGTAAGGGGGATGTGCCTTTAAATAACACAATGATTAACTAACTGTGTTTTCCACCTGAGAGTTCACGTGGGCTGCACATTGCTGTGAGGTTCATGCAGGTATTTCTTCTAAGGAGAACAGTGTTGCTCAAAGATGTAAATGTGACCTTGAAATGACAGTGTTGTAGAAGTGGATGAACTTGCTGGTGGAGTAACCTTGAGAAATAAATGCTGCATAAAGATGGAGCGGGTGTATCATCTCCTTGCCTCTGCCCTGTATGCAAACTGGACTACATCCAGTTTGCATATAGTCCTAAAGGGAGAATCTTGCAGGCAAATACAATAAGGGAGACCTCTCATATTAGCACAGAATTGGAAATGTGTCACCCTGGCATAGGATTAAGCCATAAGATAAGAGTGCACGTACTAACAAACCTGCCTCTCCAGTGTCCTGTGTATGCTCATCTCACTTGTGTGTCCTCGAGACTCCCACCATGACCCACCTCATTCTGGGATTTGGTGTTTCCTGATCATATCAACTTAAGGAGTGAATGTTCTGGATACAATATTATTTATTTTACCAGCAGCACTAGAACTATTTATTTTTAGACCCTTGGATTTCAACAGCAGTCTCAGGGAATGCTTCCTGAGATGGATTGCCCTGTTTGATGTTAAAACCTGCTGATTTGCCTCTGACAGATGAGGATTACTATGAAGATGATGAAGAGGATGATCCGGATGCATTAAAGGACCCTCTTTACCAAATAGATCTCCAGGTGATGCTCTACAATAAGGGTTTATTAATCAGATTCCTATCATTCTTTATAAACTTAGGGTTTTTTCTATGATGTACTTTAACAAAACTGTACCCCACTGGAGACAGCAGCTGTTATTGATTGTTGTCCCAAAGGTATTCAGTGCATTGAAATCACTTTGGAAAGTGCTG
>NW_009935368.1:0-3370 GCF_000696875.1 Nestor notabilis | reverse complement strand
GCCTGGAGCTGTTTTTTTCTTATTGGATCAATATCTATAACTTGGAAATGGGACTGAACAAAACATTTTGAATAGAGGGAGATGAGACTTTTCTACCCATGAGCTCCACAGCTATTTGCTGAAGCCAGAAGAAGATTGAAGACTGAGCATGACAGAATTTCCCTTCCAGTCAGTCCCTGTCTACATCTTTGCTCCTGCTTTTTACCACCATGTGGCAGCTGGTTTTAGCCTTTCCCTCTGCTGCCACCCATCCTTTTGCACCACTTACCTGTTCCCTGCAGTCCCTTTGTGTCAGTTGGTGCATGTTGAGGTTTATCCTGTAATACATGCAAGAAACAGAATTCCCAAAGTGTTGGGATGCTAACTGGCTCTTTCCATCTTCCTTTCAGGCCTATCTCACTGATTTCCTCTGCCAGTTTGCACAGCAGCCTTGCTATGCAATGTTTTCAGACCATCTCAATGAGAATGAAAAGCGAGTGCTACAGGCCATTGGGATATAAACCCACCCGAGAGACCACACCAAGCATATCTGAACAAGACTTTGGTTTGGCTTAGTCCACGTTTTATGACTGAACATAAAACATTTTCCAGTGTCTGCCTGCTTGTTGCAGGTGGATGACAGCCTCGTTGCGATGTGTTGAGCCTCATCTTAACGTGAATCTGGTAAGGGAAGGAATACTAAGCAAGCAGCAAGGACAGAAGGCTGTAGAGCTTTGCACATTGGTCTCACCATGGGAGCACTTTCATTTTCCACAGTAACTTTCCAGGAAGGTTCTTCAAGATAAAAATAAAAATATGTGTCCTTAATATTTTTAAAAGCAAACTCTCTCTACCTGTGAAGAGGCACATAACTGAGTTCCCCACAGCACAGCTGGACAGAGAAAGGAGTTGGGTCACTTACAGGTTGCTTGGATGTATCTTGAGAAGTCAGAAGGTTGTTCCTCTTCACGCTCAGATGACACATACAGGGTAAATATCTCGATCTCACAGTGTGACTTCTTTTTATAGAACTATAGACTCTTTAATCAGAGATGCCTGAATGGTGTGGAACCTGTTTACAGGAGTTTAGATGGGAAGCTGAGACAATAAACCCAAATGCATATCTTCTTTCCTGTTGTGGATGGGGCTTTGTCACTCACGTCTCTGTCCAGTCCCATGGGAGCAGTTCTTTACTGATGCTTTGTGTGCACATGCTCAGAGGAAGCTACCACTGAAATTTCTCTTCCTGTGGCATGTGGCTACTAAAGACTTTGGTTTTATGGAACACGAGGAGCCACAATTGAAAAACCCTGATTGTATTTAACATACCTGCTCCGTGGCAGCCACTCTGAACTCCTTTGCTTCCTTCACACTCCTGTGTGTATTTTTATAGAGTGGTAAATAACATTTGCAGATTGATTTATCCATACAAACAGCGTGATGTATCTCACAACACCTCTCTGCCTTTGGATCCCCTTGGGGAAAATTGAAAATAAAACTATTAAAATTTACATTGGTATCCTTCTTATGAAACAGATTTCAAAGGAATTTGCACTTCTTTCCTGAAGTTGCTTTTTTTAGACACATCTCTCCTTAGGAAACTTCGTGCATGTGCAGCCCAGAGGATGTTGGGGGACTTCACAGGAGTCAGCTGGACAGAAAGGGAGTCCTGTAATGGCTACATCTTCTGCTTAAAAGAAAAGGCTGACCCATTATAGAGTTTCCTTTCTTAAGAAAGGTACTTGCTGTTCCTTTGTGGAATAATATGCTTCGAAGTTGTATCTAAAAACCTCCAACGAGCTGGAGTAATTCTGTACCTGACACAGTCTAGCTTTTCACGTTTTTACCAGGAGGGGATAATAAATTAACTTTTTATCAGACAAAAGATGGCACAATTTGTTTAGTGTGTGTGGGGAAGGTGGTAAAACATCCCGGAATTCCAAGGCAGAGCTTGCTCCCTGCTCCCACCCCGACCCAGCTCATTGCACCTGAGAAAGGGGCAGGATTTGGGGGGTCTCCCCCACCCTTCACTGCAGCCTCAGCTGAACCATCCTCAGGTTCTCGATGGGTTTGTGTGGACAGCACCACGGGAAGCAGGATTTGAAGCCTGATTCGTGTGTGTCCGTGTCTGTGCCTCCTAAGGTATAAGCTCTGATCAATGCAGTCGTGTCGCGATATCTTTCTTCCCTGTGGGTTCTTTGGTGTATGATACCATTAAACTTGGAGCCATGACCTCCCTTCGGGGGAAGGAACACTGGGTCTCTCTTCTGCTTAGCCTGTTTTACATTGTTTTGTGAAGTCCTCACACAGGAGTTTTGTGCCTCAGCTTTCACTGGAAAAGGCCGACAAGTTAAACTACACAGTGCAGCCCCTTGGGGAAACCCAACCAGGAGGAGGTGGCTGTGGTGGTGTATCCCGATAGCTCTGCAGGGAGTCATTGGTCCCAGCCCCGGGAAGAGGCAGGACCATGGGTTTTGCCCCATGTGTTGGCAGCAAGGCTCAAACCCACTCATCCGTTCTTGGAGGTAAGTGAAATCCAAGCACATGGAAGCACCTCCGTGTCAGTTCGGGTCTGGAGGGGATGGGCTGATGGGATCCATGTGCTTCTGGTGGGAGCAGCTGCCACGTGCCTTGGTGGTGCTGTGGTGGGGTCAGATGGTGGGTTTAAACGAGATCATGAAAATGAGACTGATCTCATGCTGCCGATGCTGTTCCTCATCATGAATGGAGAAATCCAAGGATTTCTTTGCCATTGCAAGGTCCAAAAGAGTAGACGGGCCAGTGTCGTGAAGAGTTCCTGTGGGAGCTTGTCGGTGTGGTGGGTAGGAACTGCTTTGATTTGTTGGTATTGATGATATTTCCAGGAGTGTCGCTGGTGAAAAGCGAAAGGTTGGGGGGGATAAGGCTGGACAGGGCTTGGAGCAACCTGCTCTCTTGGAAGGTGTCCCTGCCTCTGGCAGGGGTTTGGAACTGGATGAGCTTTAAGGTCCCTTCCAACCCAAACCAGGCTGGGGTTCTGAAGTGTCTCTTGGAGACTCACGCTCATCCTCCCGCAGCATCAGCTCCCGTGCAGCCTGTGCCCACACTGATGTAACAACTCCTTTGCTTTCCTGCGGCCTGACTTTCTGCTTCTCCTTCCTAACAGAACTGTGTGCTCGGTGATGTCTCTTCGAACGGGAATTGTGTTTGCTGAGGGGCTGTCAGTTTGCTGCAACAAACCTGACCAGTGCCGAGGTCACTGCTCAGGACGGAACGCGATGGCTCTGTGGTCTGGTTTCGAGGTGCAGAGCACGCCTCTTGTTGCGCACTGAGAAGTCTAGTCGGGAAGGCTACTAATGCCGCATTAGGATGTACAAGCTCCCTGCGATCTAGAGTAAAGCTGAACGTGGAG
>NW_009935367.1:415-758 GCF_000696875.1 Nestor notabilis | reverse complement strand
AGCGTCTCGTGTGGGGCAGCCTGTGGACATCGGTGACCCCCAAGTTCACTTATGGGGCACCCCATAGATCGCCAGGACCCTCCACACGTTGCATGTGGGGCACTCCTCCGACCCCCAACCTCATTTATGGGGCACCCCATGGACCTCAGTGACCCCCACCCAACCTGACTTATGGGGCACCCCACGGGTACTCCAAGCCCCCCAGGTTCACTTACGGGGCACCCTAGAGACGCTGTGTGACCCACAACCTCACTTATGGGGCAGCCAATGGACTTCGTTGAGCCCCAGTCTCGCTTGTGGGGCACCCCCTGGGCTCCCCTGGGCCCCCAACCCCACTTATGGG
>NW_009935367.1:0-269 GCF_000696875.1 Nestor notabilis | reverse complement strand
TTATGGGGCAGCCAATGGACTCTCACAACACCCAACCTCACTTATGGGGCAGCCAATGGACCTCAATGACCTTTCACCCCACACTTATGGGGCAGCCAGTGGACCTCTGTGACCTCCAACTCACTTATGGGGCACCCTATGGACACTCTGTGACCCCCAACCTCAGTTATGGGGCACCCTACGGATGCTTGAGACCCCCCGTCTTCTCTTATGGGGCACCCTATGGACTTCAGTGACCCCCAAGCTCACTTATGGGGCACCCTATGGAC
>NW_009935366.1:0-358 GCF_000696875.1 Nestor notabilis | reverse complement strand
CCACTGAAGGTACGACTGGAAGGGGGATGCCGGCCGAGGTGTGTGTGGGGGGGGTGGCTGAGGCATCCCACCGGCTGGACTGAGGGTTCGCTGGGTTAAGGAGGCTTCCTTAGGGCAGAAGGAGGCGACAGGGAGGAAACTGGAAAGATTTGCCCCAAGCTGTTGTGTAAAGTGCGGAGGCACGTCCCTGATGCCTCCGTGAGGACGGGGGGGTCCCCGCCGCCCCCCGCCCCCGCGCTGCCTGCTACCTGGGAAACACTGGGATCCTTTGGCAGGATTATTTCCCTTCTGCCGTGAAACTTTTCGTATGCGCTGTCGCATTTATTTTAACAAGTTTCTCGAAAACTAATTCCTTCCC
>NW_009935365.1:1179-1539 GCF_000696875.1 Nestor notabilis | reverse complement strand
GGGGGGGGGGACGTCTCACCTGAGCAGGGGGTTGTCTCTCTTCTCATCATCTTCTGGTGGGACCAAGGACATGGGGGTTGAGGGAACAATGTTCACGGGCTGCAGAGGCAAAGGGGTGGGATGGAGGCACCTCGGGATCCCTCCTCAGTGGGGGAGAGAAGACAGGAACAGCTCCTACGTGGGACTGGTGATCCTTCATGTCCACACTGGCCTGGCTGGGGTCCCTGATGTCATCCAGGGAGAGGAACTGCAGACAGAGACCCACACGTGGTCACCCAGATCCATCTGTGGGGCCACGGAGGGACACAGAGGAATACAGGGGACACGGTGGGATGGACCCGGCAGCACATGCTCCACAGC
>NW_009935365.1:350-1168 GCF_000696875.1 Nestor notabilis | reverse complement strand
CCTCCCCAAAGGTGGCATCAGCATCTCCCCCATCCAGCCCCACGGAGCTGGGCAACTTCTCCCGCCTGGTCCAGGAGCAGAACATGGAATCAGCATCATGGAATGGTTTGTGTTGAAGGGACCTTAAAGCTCCTCCAGCTCCAACCCCTGCCCCGGGCAGGGACACCTTCCACTAGAGCAGGTTGCTCCAAGCCCCTGTGTCCAACCTGGCCTTGAACACTGCCAGGGATGGGGCAGCCACAGCTTCTCTGGGCACCCTGTGCCAGCGCCTCAGCACCCTCACAGGGAACAGCTTCTGCCCAAGAGCTTGTCTCAATTTCCCCTCTGGCAGGTTCAAGCCATTCCCCTTGGCCTGCACTGAAAGCAGGCAGGAAAACCCCAGGATGGGGGCACTGGAAGAGCACATGGGGAGAATCAATCATGGCCCCAGGCTCTGGAGTCGTCCCCAGTGAGGACCTTTCCTGCAGCCCCCAAATCCTCCCACCTCGAAGAGCTCTGCATGGGCTGGAGACTGAAGCTGCAAGAGGCACATCTGGGTTTGCAAAGCAGCGGGTGCTGAGGGGCAGCACGTCAGGAGGAGCACACACTGCAGCTCTACTTACTTCTTGTTGGAGATGTAGTCGAGTGTCTGGTACACCAATGAGTAGAGATGCTCCACCTGGGGAGGAAAACAACCAGGCTCAGGAGAGGGAGGAAGCAACCCTGAGAGAAGCTGACACCAGGGGAACCACCACCCTCCTCTACCCCGGTGGTTGGGGGTCAGACCCTGGCTCATCCTGTTCTTTTTGCTGTTTCTGCCCCTCTGAGGCCGGGTTTGG
>NW_009935365.1:0-332 GCF_000696875.1 Nestor notabilis | reverse complement strand
AGGCTTGGACGTTGTGTCCCTCCTCCAGTGGAAGGTGGCCCTGCCCGTAGCCCATGAAGGTCCCTTCAACCCAAACCAGTCTTGGGATATGGCATTTGTAATCCTGAACAGGAGGATTTTGCTTATCCCTTTGGGTTTTCAGCGTGTACACATCATTCTGGTCCAGGCTGTGCAAATCACTTTAACCCAGCCCTGTATAAATTACTGCAAATTCTGCCACGATCTCTTTTCGTATGGACCTGGCCACGGAATTCCATTCAATCCCACGCTTACCGGTGCTCACATCCCTGGCAGCGACTCTCGGAGCCCCCCTGACACCCGGCTCCCCCGTC
>NW_009935364.1:3399-38107 GCF_000696875.1 Nestor notabilis | reverse complement strand
CCCGCTAGCCGCCCTGCGATATTCCTCCTGCCCTGGGGGACCTCCGGACCTGTTACATTGATCGTGTCCGTTTGCCTTTCCCTCGCTCTGTTTCCTGCTCTGCTTTTTTCATTTCCGTCATTTCTCCTGGATACTCCAGCGATTTCGTGGATACAGCGCTGTTCATTTCCGTTTGGGAGCTAATCGGCCTCTCCGGGCACAGCTGAACAGATGCTGCACCGCAGCTGGAAGTAAGGCGACTGCTACCCGGAGTTCAGAAGCTAATGGGTGAAGCTCTGAATGATCCTTGCGGAGAACGAGCCGTTGCTTGTAGTCAGCTGTGGTGTAGTCATTAGTCTTTAAATTCCTTTAAATAGGATCCACTGCCTGTATTCACATTTGCATCTGGTGCTCGTGGCACAGAGCTGGAGGAGATGGAGCTGCAGGAGATGGTGTCTGGCTTTCCCGAAGTCCAGCTGACTTCCAGGGTTTGCACTGTTCCAAGAGGAGCATGTTGGATGCCTGCACATTGAGGTGCAGGCACATGTGGCTTTGCCTTTTATTTCCAAGCCTGTTTGGTGTGCTGAAGAGCAGTTTACTTTAGAGAAGAACATGGGTAGTGACAGCTTCTTCCAAGTTTCTCCTAACCTCTGTTCGGCTGTGCAGATCTGAGCTCGGGGCAGTTCTCAGTGTTCCACATAGCAGGAGGGCACAGACACATTCCCAGGTGTGGAGCTATGAACTGAAGTAGCTGCTTACACTCACTGTCCAGTTTGAATGACTCCTGTCCAGCCATAGAGTCTTGCAAGGAGGTCCCAGTTGGCTAGCTGATCTGCTGGCGAGGGCAGTGTTTGCTGGTGCCTGAGCAACGAGTGTTTTTTCTAACACAGCTATTTGTGCAAAGCATTACAAGGAGATCTTCACCTTGGCTGGTTTTAAACATTGTCATTCACCTACGCAGTGAGGTAAAAGTGCATGGAAGGCTGGTGGCTTCTGTTTAGCGTACTTCAAGAGATTTAACACTGGTATCAGCTTGCCTGAACAACTACTGAGTTTTAACGTCCTTTGGGAAATGGAAGTCCGTGGTTAGTGTTTTTCTTCTCCAAATACGCTCTTTCCTTATGCAGGCTTACTGCAAGTAACCTTTTGGTAGCAGGAAGAAACAGGTTTGAGGAATGCCCAGCTATGTGATGTGTTCCTCGTGCCATCCTGCTCTCATCCAGTTCCTTGACTCTTTCTTTAACATGCCCGTACAGCTGTTTGGATTTTGGATAGTATTTATGTGTGTGCCAGATGCTCTTTGTGAGCAAGTTTTCATACCGTTTTTCCTAGCTTGCCTGCATCTAAATAACTTACAAATAACTAAAGAGCTCTCTCCCGGGCTTTATGGCAGTTCTAACAGAAACTATTACTGCATTATAACAATTACAAGTATTTTCTGAAAGGGCAGTAGGCCAGTGGCATCAACCCCTCTTCCTTAGTGTGGTGCTAGTCTGGTGTTGGCTGCACGGTCTCTACAGGGATATTCATTCAAGTGTGTAATTCCTTCCTGGTAGTCAAGTTGTCTCTATGAATAAAGCTCGCCTTTCCTTTCTTTCAGATCGGGGAAATCCAGTTAATTACACAAATGAGTGCAAACGTTATGTGCTGAGTCAGTAGCATGGGGGAAATAGTAGCATGTCTTCCTGTCTTAGTATTGTGCATCTGACCAACCTGCCTTCCCGAATTTTCCACTCTGAATACAGCATAGCTGTAACTCAGCCGTTTTCTGTGAAATGTCATATTGCTTTCTTCTGCAGAATGTGAAGGAGCAGATGGTGATGTTATGTCTGGAGAGAAAAAAAATATATACAAGATGTCGAAGTTCAGTTTGGGAACATTCTGGGGTTACAGCCTGCCTGGTATTGGCTTAACTTTCTGTGTGGAGGCTTTCCTGTCAGTTATGTAGTTCAAAGTTTTTCTTCATCAGGGGTGCAGCAATTCTTGTTTTCTCTGATGTAAACTGGTTGCTGTATGTCACTTTATATCCAGGTGAAGAAGTCTGGAGGTGTTTAGGATGTGGGGACAGCATTGCTGCTGGTCAGTGCCTCTACAAGACTGTCAATGAAGCTTGGCACGTTTCCTGTTTCCGGTAGGTAAAACTTCAGCTCATTAAATTCTCCTTGTGTTGTTCAGCTGGCTTGGGAGCTGGTGGGTGCATCACCAGCATTAACCATGAGTTCCTGCTGTCACCTCTATCACCTGTTCCAAGCCCCTTGCTGAGTGATAGCGTGCTCTTGTTTGCTGTCCTTCAGTGCTTGCAGCAGTGCCCTGGAGCTGACTTTCAGTCCCAGTAAGAGTCTGACACTGCCTGGCAAAGTGCTGCCATGCTGACGCAAACAGGAATGCAGATAAAGTACAAATGAAAGCTCTGATTTACTGGTGGTGTCGGAAGCCGCGGGTTGCATGTTTGTCTTCAGCTGCATTCCAAAGTAGTGCCTAGGCAATTTGGACAGCCAGTTGCCATTTCCATATGTGGTAGGTACAAGGAAGATATCCTAGTGTTGGGGGAAAACTGATATGGTGGAGGGCAATCTTGTTTTGCTTCCTCTCCCTTTCAGACTCTTAAGACATAGAAACTTTATGAAACCTGTTGGATAATGTTGCTTTCAGCAAGGATAAAAAGGGATCCCTGAGGTGCTTTTCTTCCTGGTGGCAGGAGTAATGCCTCTCGTTGGTGTTTCATGAATACTCAATCCTGTTTTCATGCTCCAGAATCACATTTCTGAAGGGCCCTATGTTATTGAGAGTACCTGCAGGCCGACTACCTGCAGGTTCTACTGGCTTCTGCGTTAGCCTGAATCTGAAGAGGCTAATGTTTTGGCTACTGTCAAAGGAAATGGGGAAAGGAGAAGCCCAAGTGTGGCTTGAAGGAACGTTTGCTGTGCCAAGATAGACATCTACTGTCCTGGTTTAAAGAACTAAAAATCCCCAACAAAAACCCACAACTTTGTTGAGTGAAGAGTATGATTATTGGTGTATTAAAAAAAAAAAGACGTCATGCTGCCAAAGCAGCACAAACTCTGTTGACTTGCAGAATGTTGTTAATTACATGTTGATAATCACAATTACAGCTTTATATCAATACAAACCACAGTGTCTTGGGTTTCTATTGGTTTGAGTATTCATGTTTAGCTATGCTGAGCCAGCTTGTCTTAATCCTGTTTTTCTCTTCTCGCTAAAGAATTAGTATCCTATTGTTGAGCTTCCCTAGATTGTGTCAGTAGCCAAACCCAAAACTGTGTGTCCTTGTAAGTTTGTCTTGCCTTTGAATGTATTTCTTTTGTAGGTCTTGATTTGCAAATGTCTTGATGCATCTTGCTTTTGGGGCTGTTGAGGTAAATAACAGCAGATCTGGAGGCACTTCACAGAGGATTTGGTATCGTGGTTTATATCGTATAATGGAAGTTTGGTGGGTTGGTTGGTTGGTTGTTCTATACAAGTGAAGACACCAACTTTTCTCCTGAGATATGTAATGACTTTGCATTTGCTGATGTGCTTCTCTTGTGCTCTGTGCTTTTGGCCAGCTCTAGCACCCAGCTAAGCTGCCATGCTGAATGAACAATTGGAGCCAGCAGTAAAGGAAGCTGCCCTTCCCTTTTTCCTAGTTCCAGAGTAGGGCTGTACATGAAAACAAATTTCCAGTTTGCACTCTGTTCTGTTTTCTTCTGTTATCCCTCAACCATGCTGAGCAGCAGTCTTGTGCTTGATATCCCGAAGCCAAACTTTAAAAAGCCTTAAAGGGTAAGAGCCTCTGGCAGCTGGTAGCTGTGAGTTCCGGCAGCTCTTGTGGAGTGTTTTTTACAGTCTTCCTGTGGATTAGCTGACTCCCTGGCCTGGCACACATAATTTCTCTAATGCTGGTTGGCACTGCTCCAGGCTTGTTAGCTCTGTTTATTCTTGGTCAGGCTAGGCTGCTGATCATGCTTGGCTCTGGCAGTAGCTGACGTACATGCATGTCCCTGAGGATTTAGGTTTTTTGTCACTTCCCTCCTTCCTCAAACTGCATGTACAGGAGCTTTGTCTCTGAAACTTGTGAATTTTCTTTGCTGTGGCTGGAGGGACAAGCAAATCTCTATTCGTATGTCTTGGATGTTTTAAACTGCTGTTCTTCAGCCAGCTGGTCCTTAGGCTCAAATCCGATGGGTTGGATCTGGCTGAGGAAGTTTCTCAGATATTTCTGTTACAATGTGTGTTGTGAATTAACTCTGAATGTACTTTTGTGCCTCTGAATTCTGTTGAGACAGCATACACTTTCAAGGGTCATTACTTTTCACTGATATGCAGTTCCACTGGCTTTGGGACTTATTGCATAGAACTTCAAACACTACTCCAAGTGGAAAGAGACAGAAGTGGCATGGTATTTTTTTCCTAGGTCTGGATCACTTTTACCTAAGGGGATTACTGGAAGAGTTTGTTTTGCATAGAGCATACTGTCCTTACTGCTTTCAGCCCAACTTTTTTCCATCTTACAAAATAGAAGATACTGCCTTGAATTATACCTTTGAATAAAGTATTGATACCTGATATTTTGATGTCCATTGTTGGCATTTTGTGTTGTTTGTTTTATGCCCCCTGCCCCCTAAAGACAGATGAAATTAAAGACAATTCCCTCTTTCTACAGGGATAATCCATATTTGAATTGGAGTAGGATGGCTTGAGAAGATCCAGATACAGTTGCATGGTTTAATCTTAAGGACACAGTATTTGTTAAAAATCCAGTTTTGATTATTTGAAACTGTGAATTCAGATCAAGCCTGTTGAATTTGTCCAGGTAGAAAATGCTTTTGGATCTGGATGAAGAAAATTATTGGAAATGGTGGCAGGAATTCCCACTGTAGCAGTGCTTAAATACTTTTTTAGGAAGGAAGCAAGCTAAGGTTCAGTTCCTTCCTAACCATGAAATAACAGAGGATGTATATTACTATGGTCTATAAAATAAATCTAATTTAAGTGGCCAAGTAACACAGGCTTGCTGCAGAAATCTCAAACAAAAACCAAACCCACCACATCAGAGAGAAACTGTTCACAGTAAATCTCTAACAAAAGTTACTGAAGGTGGTGGATTACTGATGATTTTACAGTTGCAGATTTAAAAATATACTCTTTATTTTATACCAAAATCAACCAATTAGAAGCTGATAAATCACCAGGATTTTGAAGCACAGGAAAGCTCATCTTCGTTTTTCTGGAAAAGGAAAGGAAAGCAGAGAAATTTTGTATGAATCCAGGATTTTTCATTAGTGGGTCTAAAGCACTGGAGATGATGGTGACCAGAAGCAATTAATTCAGTTTGGACAAATATTTCCTTTTTGCTTCATACATCACATTTTTATGCCTATGTAATGCTGCTTGACCTCAGGAAACATTCTCATGGCTTTCTGTATTTTCTTATTATATTATGAAATAGTTTGATACTAACTTAATAATCTAAACAACTGTATGACTGAAAATGTAAGCTTTTGATATCTGTTGATATTAAATAGATACATAGATATATAATGAATAACAGAAACATATATATATTGAACCTTTTTTACTGAGCAAGAATTACATTATTATATTTAAGTAATAGTAAGAAGTAGATTGACTTTCCAGATGATGTTGGCTAAAATTAAATACAGTCTTGAAATACTTAAGAAACTGTTTTCACTTGTAAAAAAAACTCCTAAAGTAATAAAACAAAATCGATTTGTTTAAATCACAATAAAAATTGCCTTATTACCTAGAGTTAAATCAGTCCACCTGACAGATGGTTAACGGTTTGGATATTTGCACTCTTTTTGAATGTATTACTCCATTTCCATGTCTGTTAACCTTTACTGGAGCTAGAAGCTAAATCACGAGGAGTGTTGTAACCACCAGAAGGCTGTTTTCTGTAAATGAATACCTTGAAAACTGGAAGGCTTTTGGCAGAGCGCAGAGAGCTCCTGGCTCTGTCCCCTACCAGTATTCTGAAGTGAATTTCTAATAAATCCTCCTTCTGGCTGTTTCTCAGGAGTGGAACAAGGTTAAAAGTAGATTCTTCCCAGAATCCCTCGTCGCCCGCCTGCTGTGTGCTCTCTGCAGCGGGACAATTGTCTGTGGACAGAAACCAGAACTGGATTAGCTACCCGTGCATCGAGGGCTTGCCTCATCTCCAGGCTACTGAACAGAAAGAGAACCACTGTTAATTTGCCAAGTCTAGTGATTTGATTGTCTTACAAAGCCATGTTTTTTCTATACTGAATGACGTAGTTTGTGTACTATAGAAATAGTTTTTGCTCAGCAAAACTTAGTGAATCACTTTGATTCTTTCTCCATTTGAGGGCAGGAGAAGGCAAGCAGGCAAACTTGTAGTAAGAATGTATATACCTATTCCTGTTCTGGGGGTTGCAGGATAAACTAGATGACTTCTGAGGGTATCTTCTAAATCTGTTTTCTATGGTTCTTAGGCTATCTACTGAACTTCAACTTACATTTGAAGCAAATAACTTCTATGGCTTAGGAATGATCAAAGAATTGATTGTTTCTAACAATCTCCCATCACTGTAGGTTTTTGGTCTCCCAGACTATGTCTACTACCACTTAATTATCCTTAGTGTTAGAAGCTTCTGTCTACTATCTTTGGAAATCCCTTGTTGCAATTTAAATTAATTTCTTCTAATCATGTTCACAGTGGGCATGGAAAACAAGCTTTTCTCCCCTTCTATTATTGCAATCTCCCATCAGTCTGTCCTAGACTGAAGAAGCCCCGGACCAAGATTTTTCTTATAGACTGTATTTTCTAGACTTTGGATCATTTCTGTTGGTTCAACATGTTTGGCACAGGCCTTTATTTTCCAAACACTGCTTCCTCCCCACAGCCAACAGGACAAATAGATCTACAGTGACACGGTGGGAAGCTCAAATGTACAAATGTCAATAACTAAAGGTGTGTATTAAGATGAATTTGAAATGTGGGGATGTTTGATGCTCTGAATCTTCTTCTAGCTTTTCAGTTGTGAGCACAGTCAGGTTTGTACACAGGGCAGCTGAATTTGGGGGTGGTGGAGAGGAGATCAGTAACAAAAGGCAGTTTCACTATGATAGAAGCAGGAAGACAAGAATCTCTTCTTCTCTTGTCTTCTCCAGTTTCTGGCAGTTACAGAAAGCTAATGATAGGGCCTCAAAGGTGAGAACCCTTTTCCACTAATCCTACAGACTCCTGGGAGTGTCTCTTTGATGGTGTCTCCATCAGCATTGAAATTTAGCAGCTCACTATCAGATTTAAGAAAAGTAGTTGCCAGCTGCCTGTTTGTACACAAATCACCCTGTCTGTTCAAGAGCTTAAAAATCCAAAGGAACAATGAAGCATTTTGCAGGTGAAAGCAGCCACATTCCTTAGGGAAATGTATCAGCTACAGGACACCAAGGAGGAGCCTTTATTTAAGGAGGGGTTGAACATTCCAGTCTGGACTTTTTTTAGTTGGCTTGTGCAGCTTGTCCTTTAGGGCATTGTTATAGAAGCATTATTATATCAAAGTAATTTGAATTACTCACACAGCCCAATATGTGGTAGGCTTTCCACGTGAGCAAGACAGGATCCTTCCCCGAGGAGTTTAGCGGTCTGCACGGACAAAAGTAGCAGTGCATTACCAGATACGAAGTCACTGATTCCAAAACCATATATAATCTATGAAGGTTGAATTTCTTTGGTTTGCTTCTCAGCCTACACGCATTCAGGAGGTCTGATTAGGCAAGTATGATGGAGATTAAAGTTCTGTCTCCATCCTAACGTTGTGCTTGGTGATGTTGAGTGCCCAGAAGTTGTTACTGTATTGTTATGAAATTCTGCTGCTGCTTATAAGCAAGATGCAGTGATGGAAATGAGCTTCACTTCACTGTTTATTTTAGTTTACTCAAGAGCTGTGTGCAAGAGCTTTCACTCGGAGCTAAGTGCATATCAAACAGTATTAGTTTCAAAGCTCCAAGTCAGGAGCTGACTTTAAACAGCAGCAAAGCACGTGTTATGTGTAAGTGCCTTGGAAGTACAACGAGGTGCTGGGATTGTACTAAAGTATCTGGAATGCCTCCAGACTGCGCCCATGCTGAAACAAAGACTTGCTGCAGACTTCAGGCATCAAGCAGATGCCTCTTCCCTAGCTTATACCAGTCCCACACATACCGAAGTACCTGTCTGTGCCAGGATAAATTTGTCTATCTTAGGGCTGGTAGATATTCTGAGCAATACATCTGTCTGTAAATGTGCATGAACCTTGTGGTAAAGGGGGTGTCTGGATGTGCAGCCTAACTCCAGCTGGTTTAAGAGATTAATCACTGGAATATCACAATAGCTGTGGTGCATTTCTGTGGGGATAAAACTGTAACGGCTGCAACTCAGTTTGCAATAAATTTCACATTAAGTCATTGTCGAGGGTTTTCATTTGCTGGTTTTTATTTGCTAGTTACATTTTTCAGGGTTCTTACTGGCAAAAAACCCAAAAAAACCCTGTCCAATTCTGAACCATAGCAAGGAAACGTCACAACTCCCCTGTGATGGCTACATGTTTGTAATGGAAATGCTGTCAGCATTTGCAAGAGAGAAGATGCTGATATCTTGACTTCAGATGGTGTTAAATTTGCTTCAGTGCATTTTGGCCCCCAGAGATCGTATCAGTAAAATTATATAGAAAAGGTCCCCCCACACACACCTGTTTATCAGCATTTTTGAAGTACAGTCATCCTGGCAGGAATTCAGATCTAGAATGTATGAACACATTAACAGCTTTTCCAGAGCACTATTATCAGAGCTATTGTTGTTCTCACAGAATAAAAAGACAGAAAAAAAGGCAAGAAGTAACAAGAGAATTCAGTATAGGAAAAAGTAACTTACTGGCTGCTGCTGGGACTTGCTGCAAAAGTAAAATCTTTTTGATAAGATGTTTCCTGTTTAAATAGACATTTGACTGTGTATCCTTTGGCTTTAAGGAAGTCTCAAGCAAAATCCCTTCCCAGTTGCTTAGCTGTCTGGGTGGTTTTTATTACTTTGAAGTTAGGCTTTATCTGCTGGCTTCATTCACAGACTAGCTGGCTGCTTATCACATCTGTGGATCAAATCTTCAAAGGTTTTGTCTGAAGAGCTGGGATTTATGAGGTCACGTGGAATCCCCCTTGGAGGGAGTTCAGCCCATGGCAGCAGAATTGTGGGGAAGAGCCTTTGTCTGTAGGTGACAGTGGGCAGGGGAGGGGCTCTGCGATGCATGGGAGGTATGTGTGTGCTGTGGGGTGGTGCTGATAGCCAGGGGAGTGCTGGATTGTGAGCGCTGGCGCGTTTTCAGCACGCAACATATAGAGAATGTGGGAGAGCAGAGCACATTCCTAGACACAGACTCACCGTGTTGCTGCTTCCAGTAGAGCTGTGTGAAATGTCAGAAGGAATTAGACCCGTGCTGGAACTGACAACCACATCGGGCTCTGTAGCGCTAGGCTTCACTGCACATCTACAGCCAGGCTTAGAAACTGCACCGAATGGGTGGAAATGATGGGGGTTTGTTTGCGGTTTTTTGTTTTGTTGTGGTGTGGGGGTCTTGTTTCGTTTTCCAGAAAGGTGACTGCCGGTTAAAAGTCAAAAACCAAGGAGAACCAACCCGAAAGGCTGCCTGGCTTTCTGCTTACTTCACCAGAGAGCAGCAGCTGTCAAATCTGCAGCCAAGACTGCCTCGTCCCAGCCCCAAGCGTCCCTTGGACAATATGCCAGCTGAACGAGCATCTCCAGTAAAAGCACATCGGAGTATTCTTGCCTCTGGAACACAGCATTACTTTCAGGCTGTGTTCAGGCATGCCAGGCTTTGCTGACTGTACAGAAAGGGAAGGCTCG
The DNA here is from genome assembly GCF_000696875.1 of Nestor notabilis. NCBI lineage: Eukaryota > Metazoa > Chordata > Aves > Psittaciformes > Psittacidae > Nestor > Nestor notabilis. The sequence continues at coordinate 28,251 of NW_009935364.1, read as the reverse complement.
GTGTAGCAGCATGTGTTTGTTGTGTTTCTGAGTGTCTTGCAAACAGCTTTAGCTGTTTAGAGATCGTGCTCGGCTTCGGAGCAAGCAAAATGGTGTAACTACATGTGCTGCAAGCAGGAGAGAGGTCTCATCTGTGCTGATTTATATGTCTCAGCTTCCATTCAGGAGATTAGGTTAAATGACTGCAAGGATCTCTGTTAAAAGCGTACTGGAAAGAAAGTGATTTTTCTTTGGATGAAGCACACTGAGAGTGTGCTGCAAGGGGATGAACATACTGTAGGTTCTGTGAAGGTAGTCTAAGCCCGCTCACTGTGAGGGATTTAGGAAGGTATGTAGTAAATATTAATGTGGTGTGCTTGGAGACGTGGCTAGTTGTCTTCGTCAGACTCTGCCTTTCTCCATCAGAACGTGCCCCTGCTGCAAAGAGCAGTTACCCGTTTATGCACTTACAGCTCTTCCCTTGGCAAAAGCTGCTATCTTTCAGCACTTACTAACAGCCCCTGTTTCGATCAAAGCTCCACCCCTGGTGAAGAAGTGGAGCTTATTCGGCCTCTGTAGCCACGGGCTGTCCTGCCATGGCTCCTCCTCCCCTCCCACCCTTGGGTGGAACTACAGAAGGGAAAACTTGACAATAGTTAGCAGGCAGCTTCTGCAAGAACTATTGCAGAAGCATGTCCAACTAGCCCGGTTAGCAGCTAGTGTATCCTTCCCAAGGGTGCTGCTGCCGCTGAGTGCAGAAGATGGTTATAGGCATGGGAGCCAGGAAAAGTCTGAAAAGGAATGAGCAGCCGAGAGACCTGGCATTCCTTAGGCAGCTTCAAAGAGAGGTGAAGTATCTGAATCAGCGCAAGATTAAATGAGCACGGGCTGCTGCCATGTTGGCAGAACAGAGCTGTTCAGAGGCAGTTGGACAAGTTTGTGGCTGAGCCGGTTTATCCAGTGTTGAAGATGGGAAGTTACTTGTCTGCCCCAGCTTACTTCGCTCCCAAGGATCCCTTTCGGTAAGTCTTGTGCAGGATTAGCAGTCGACCTTCCAAGTGTCGTTTTCCCCCCTGTAATGCTATGCTACCCTATCCTATCCTAAGCAGTTGGCATGCGAGGTGTGAAGAACACGGGACAGTGCTTGTGTGCAGGGAACAGCCAGCCTCAAACTGGGATCCTGTCTTGCTTGGAGGAGGTGATGGGAAAGATCCTTATTACCAGCCTCTTTGCAGCTCTCTGGTACAGGGGTATGGCACCTGTTTTGTGAGATAGTCTGTGCAGCCCAGCAAGCAGGCTCCTTGGCAGAGCAACACTGTATATGCCACTTTACCCCGTGCCCCTGTGCTTTGCGCTGCCCCCAGAGGAATGAGATTACTATGGCTGCTGCTGCGTATGTCTCTTCCAAAGCTACTTGTGCTTGGGCATAGCACAGGGTGAGGTGAGGTGCTGCTGTTGGCAGTTCAAGGAGGTGATGTAATCTGCTGTGAGGCAGTGCATAATCTTGTCGAGAAAAGAAATAAGTACTTTGCAGATAACTAGGGATAAGGAGCACACTTATGTGGAAAAGATTCTTCTCCTGTGATACTCTGGTTTATATTAACAACCATGCTTGGTCCAGTTGAACAAATGAGGCTTGAGAAAGGTGACAGCTACAGAATGAGGCTTTGATTGCATTACATAGTGAAAACTGTTAGTGGGGCTGAACACAGTCAGGATGGTGACTGACCCTGATGTGCTGATAAGGTGAATGGTTGGGGAAAGGCACAGCTTGCAGTTTCATTGTCTCCCTGCTATCCCCTCCACTCGGATTTGCTCATTATTGATCCTGTTCCTGCAAACACTTTTGTACTGCTTTGGGAGTAAGGAGCCTTTTGTTAAAACAGTCTAGGATAGGAGTAAATACTGCTGTGCAATTGCTAAGCTGCTTTAGGCAACTTTCTGAAACAGCATCAGCTTTCAGAAGAAGGAAAGTGAGAAGACATATTATTTGTAATATGTGTAGGGCATCACGCTAGGCCATGGATACACCTTCTCGTGTCTCAAAAGGGTTTTGCATAGCCAGAGCTTAAACACTCTGTCTTCTAGTACTGAATCTGTTTTCTAGCATCCATTCTTCCTTGCTAGTGTCTCTTATGTAGCCAGTGCACATACTTCTACTAAACCTTTGGGTTAGCTGCAGGCTGGGGTTACATGTTACTCTGCAGCTTTCTGTCTGCGTGACTGTCCTCTCCCCTGCTCTGCTGCAGAATTGGCACCACAGCTCTTCTGAGCCTGTCTAGCGTTAACTGATCCAGCCTGACAGTATGTGTGAGGGGTGCATTTTGTTAATGAGCCCTTCTCAAAGGGATCTGTCTCTTCAGTGCCAGGGATGTTTTTGCTTCCATGAGGGTATTAGCTTTCATTTTAGATGTAAAAGAGATGCCACTTCAATTGAATCTCCCATCTCACTGAAAACCAGGCTGGATACCTGTTGTGACCTGATCCTCCCACCAACCCCCACAAAAACAAGGAGCCATCAAGGAGCTATTTGTGAACTCTTTCTGCACCTGCTGTGCTACAGAGCATCAGGGCTGAACACTGCACTTTTGGATGCTGTCTGGGGTTCCTGGAGGATGGCTATGGGATGCAGATTAAATTAATCTGGGAAGTGAAGAATCATAATGTATGGGACTGTATAATCAGAGCAGGGCTCTGCAGCTCTGAAAATGGTGGCTGGGCAGCAAGAGGAAGGTATGGCTGTTACCAGTCCTCCAAGAAACTTGATTACCATGCTTTGTTAACTCTGTAATAAGAATACCAAACTATGTAGGAGAAGATAGTGGTTTCTAATAAAAGACAGAGGAGCAAGAAATCTTCCTCTTCCTTTCTTTTGGTTGTGGTGACTGGCAAAGATTTGCTGCTTAATACCTGTGGAAGTAATTGTATTTCTGTCTCAGCTGATGCGAGCCCTGGCAATGGCAGTGCTGCAGTGGCACGCACACTAAGTGAGGAGGGAAAGGAAGCAGTGATAACTCTTGTATCTTCTGTGATAAAATTCTGACATATCTCTTCATGAGAATCATGTGGAACAGTCATGTGATGCCTTTATCATTTGGGTGAAGGCACTGAAATAGTTGAAAGGTCTTGAAGCTGTACCTGTGTGCTGACAGCCAGTTCTCCACAGCCAGCAAATCTAAAGCCTCTGCTCCATTGCAGAATGCATGGCAAGCAGCAACAGAAGGTGCTGCTTGGCAATATGGGCCATAGCCATGTCCTTTTGCTGCAGTCATTAACGAAGCAGCCACTTAGCCCCATTACCAGCGTCTACCCTCTATGGGGCTGGTTGCTTTGTTCCTATTGCCTCACTGCCCTGGGTGGGGTTCTGAGCCTTAAGCTGCAAACTTGTCCTGCCTAGATTTGTTTAATTGCATAGCAAAGAACTGACTGCTTGCTCCACCTCTTTACCTTCATTTTGCTATGGGTGTGTTCCAAATTAGATACCAGTGCTTATTTCTGGATGGAAGCTAACTAATCAAAGTGCTGTAAGGTTGGAGTCAAACCATGAAGAAGTAGGGGAAAGGTAAAGGGAAGATGAGTGTATGTGATCCTCTGGAACCCATCTAAACAGAACTGCCGGTGTGTTGCTTTTGCAGCAGTTTTAGATTTTCTTAGGGAGAAAAAGGTTGAAGGTGAAATTGAAAAGGGGTGAGGAAGGGAAGGTGTTGTGCTTAAAACCAACTAACTAACTAACTCACCTGCTTGGAGAGAACTTGGACAGAGAGTGAAGTCTTCTCCAGTGTTGCTGTCTGCATCCCAAGTGCAGGTCTGGTCACAGCTCTGTTTGAAGATGTAATCACCGTGGAAGCACGTACTGGTACAGGCATGCACGCAGGAGTTGGATAAGTCTGAGGGATCTGATTTGCCCGTGCTGAGCCAGATGTTCCTGCCACAAGGCGATAGAAATCTTTGCTGTTAGTCTCCACTTGCTCTTTTCTCCCTCCCACTCACCCACTTGATCACTCAGCGTGGGGTATTTACTGCAAATGAAAGCCAAAGGCTAGTGGGTGAAGGCAAAATGCATTGCAATGCCTTCTAGGTCTCTTGCATACCATGAGCAGAGTGTAACCATGACAGTGCCTCGAGGCTGAGGCTGTAATGATGCTTGTACCATGTATAGTATAGCAGCGTTAAGTTACTGCTCCCCCTGCCTCAGACAAAATTGGCAGGGCCTGTTGCACATGCTGGAGTTCCTTCCCATCACTGAGGAAGGGGGGGCTGAGGGGGAACAGGATTTGGAGCTCCTCAGCTGGGAGAATAAACACTATAAGAGCCAAATACATTAGAGGGAGCAACTTTCCTGAGGGTAGGGTACGGCACTGAATACCTCATGAGGTGTGTTTTCCCCTAAAACCATAGGCTGATTACAAGCAGCTTCACCTTGTTGCTTTACAGTCTCTTGAGATGAAGCAAATAATTCTTTCCATGTTGGAGCATGACCACTTCGCGTATCATCACGCTCATTACAAGCTGGTGGAGTTTACAAGGACTGACTCTGGCACAAATAAGCTTTCAGGAAGCTTGTGAAAGGTGAAGTCTACAACATAGTAGACCTGACAGCATGTAGAATGTGCACCTCCACTGCCACTAGCTGACCTCAGTGCTGTCCAGGGGGCATACACCCAACAACACCCACACCCTGGTGCCAGGGATTCCCCTCCAACATAGTCCCTGAGACAGTTGTTGGGGTAAGGGGCTGAAGCAGCTCTTCCTTCCACCTTTGGGAAAGCATCCTGCTGACAACAGCGTTGGTCCTTGAGGTGTTTCTTTGAACCAGTTACTGGTGACTCACCCACCTTGGATTCTGCGCTCAGAAATTGAGATACCAGACTCGTAATACCAAATACCAATACTGGATTAATTTCCCTTTTAAAGTCTGAGAACATGTTGCCCAGGGCTAATGGAATAATCTTTAGTGATGCAACTGCTGTCTGTGCCTTATCTCTCCATTAGTCACACCTCCATGCTGCAGATGTTAAACTCCCTTGCCTGGCGCATCCTGCTGAGGCAGGATTATTTTGTGTTCAGGAACCCTGAAGATCTGGATTCTGCTTGTGATTTGCTAAAATGACATCTGTAGTAGAATTGCTGCATCTTTTTCCTTGTTTTTTTTGGGTGGGAGGGAGGGTAGATCGAGGATTAATAATGGCTGCTTGTTGCTCTGTGTGCTGGGCAGCCCTGCAGCTGGAAGCTTGCTTCCAGGAAGAGGGAGAAAGCACAGGAGCAGAATCTATAATGCAGAATTTATAAACCTACTGATGTGCTTTAATAAATGGATGGGATTTGCTTTAAACTTTGGAAGCTTGTCTTTTCCTTTATATTGGGTGATACCACCTCTCCTTACAAACCTTGTGTCTAGTCCAGTTGAAAAAGCATTGGGAAATGGAGGGGTTTAGTACATCCATAACTGGAAGAGCTGATGGTGACCTGCTGATGAACTTTCTCTCCATGCAGAAGAGGCCCTTTTTCATTGGTTTGTGACTTGTTGCCAACTGGAACTTTGTTCCTTTGTTTCCTTCAAGGTGCTCTGAATGTCAGGATCCCCTCACTAACTGGTACCATGAGAAAGATGGGAAGCTGTACTGTCACAAAGACTACTGGGGGAAGTTTGGGGAATTTTGCCATGGCTGCTCTCTGCTGATGACTGGACCTGTAATGGTAAGGCCTCTGAGGGACTCTTGCCTGGAGGCAGAACATGCCTGCCTCCAACTCCTCCAACTTGGCTGGGAGTTGCCCTAGCTGTTCAGATAACCAAATAAACTGAAGGTAATAGCCTCTTACTGTGCTAATCTCTAATCAGAGATTAGAAATGAGGCTTATGTGTGCATCTTCTACATAAAGATTACTTTTGAACAGGGGTAGCTCTTAAAGGAGGGGGTTATGAGGATCTGAAGCATCAAAGACAGTAAGGTGCTGAAATGCACAAGCATGAGAAGTAGAAAGGTGATTAAGGGGACATCTGTTCAGTTTCTTTAGCACAAGTGCTTCAGTGTCTCCATGGGGTGATTTTCCACTGCACTGCAGTCAAACCTCTCAGCCTCAGGATAAGCAGCAGGTTCTGGCTTTGGGAAAGGTTGCCATCCACATCCCACCTATACTGTGGCCAGAGTGGGTTTCTTGAAGTGTCTTGAAATAGTGCTAACCTCAATTGCTTTGAAGCATTGAACTCTGCCTGCACAATATGGGGCTCACCTAAATGTTCCCATCCTTGCCACAACCTTGCAAATAATTAAACTTTAAAGCTGTCAAGAATGAAATATAGCCAGCATTTTTCTGAGGCCTAAATAAAAGCAGCATGGCACTCAGTAATGATTGCTACCTCAAAGGGAAGTACTTAGAAAAGCACAGATGATTTCTCATTGCCTGCAGAAGTCTTTGCAAAATACTGTCAATAAGAGAAGTTCTTATAAGGAAAAGAGAGAAACAGATCAATGAATAAAAATATTCTTTAAAGGTGTTTTGTTGTCTCAGTCTCAACTCACCTTTTTTTTCCTGTCAGCTGGCTGGTAAACTATCTGAATTTGTGCGTTGCAGGTCTGCCAAGAAAAAACCAGCCCTTTCAGCCTTATGAATTCAGGCATAACATTAGTTATCTTGCCAAGAGCAACTGAACAGGAAGGTTTAATAGGTTTAATAGCTTGTTTACTAGTCTGCAGCAGACTATCAACTGTTTTTGATAGTTGAGAAGCTGCCAAATATAGCAGAGGTTCCTGACACAAGGTTTACTTTGCATGTTGACATGTTTGTTTCAGAGAAGATTAGCAAACAGGGTGCCAAGGATGGTGTTCAGGAAAGGTAGAGTGGGCTAATAAAACTCTCCAGTGAAAAGCTGCCACTTGATTTGAGATCTGAATGAACATATTAAGGAGAGGAAAGCCATAGCTGCATCTGCTGATGGGTTTTGGCCCTGCTAAGCTACTCCCTTTTCTGTCTGTAGGTGGCTGGCGAATACAAGTATCACCCTGAGTGCTTTGCTTGTATGAGCTGCAAAGTGATCATTGAAGATGGGGACACTTACGCACTCGTGCAACATTCCACTCTCTACTGGTAAGATGGGCTGCAAGCTTTGCCACAGAGCTGCTCCCTGCTGGATGTGTAAGCCACGTTTAGCTGGCTCAGTGTGGGACAGCTCAATGCTACACTAAGGAATGCCAGGAAGCTGCCTTTTGGGGGAGGGAGGAATGGTATAAGCACTAAACACTGTAAGTTACGGTCAATGAGAGAACTTAGAAGTGCAAGTTTGGCAGGGGGGATAGGACACTGCTATAATGACTTTCTTCACTTCTTTTAGTGGAAAATGCCATAACCAGATTGTGCTGACACCAATGATAGAAAAACACTCTACTGAGTCTCTGCGTGAGCAGCTGCCTTATACGCTGACCCTCATCTCCATGCCAGCAGCTACTGACGGCAAGAGGGGGTTCTCTGTGTCTGTCGAAGGTGGCTGCTCCAGTTATGCCACTGCTGTCCAGGTGAAAGAGTGAGTATGACCAGGTCGTGTGTAATGTACATGTCTGTGCTGAGGGAGCTGGTAAAAATTCCGTAGCACTACTGTCCTGCCAGCTGCTTTAACTGATGAGGGGACTTGTCTCAGCACAACAGGGACAGCTAACAGCTGTTTGTGTTTGGTCTCCATTTCACTCATGTACTTAAGTGATAACTTTATTTCTCAGAGCTATTCTTCATCAAAAACTTTTGGAGAATGTTATTCTTCATACAAAACATTTGCAGAATTGTGATGGACTAACAATTTTTGCCATTGGTCAAAGGAAGAGCTCTCCCCAGACCAGCTCCGACCTAAGCACTTGGTCTAACAGTAGCTCCCTGTGTTGGTAGATTAGCGTTGTTTTATTTCAGAATACCAATATGAAGGGAAGCATCAGACATCAAATGTTTTCTATAATTTGGGCTAAACTGACTTCACACACACGCGGTAATTCCCATGTTTAGAGTGAACAGGATGCACATCAGCCCAGATGTCCGGAACGCCATCCACCCTGCAGATCGTATCCTGGAGATTAATGGAGCTCCTATTCGTACATTACAAGTGGAGGAGGTGGGTAGAGTTCTGTTCTGAAGCCTCCTTCTCTTCTGCCTTCCTACAGCTTTTCTGTTTCTTGGCACTGTTCTCCCACCCTATACACAGTGTGTGTACACCCATAGTACCCATGCTGGAAGTAGGAATAAGCATGAAGACATGCTTTGCTACCCCTTGCAGCTGAAGAGGAAAATGTAACAGATGGAGATGCGATTAGGATGCAGGTCTGATTTTGTGGCATTCAGACATGAAGGGACGTAATAAAAGTGTAGGGCTGTGACATCTCAAAGGACAGAGAGACTGTGAAGAGTCTTCATGCTAGTGAAGTCAACTGTTCTGATCATTTTAGAGGCAACTGCTAAGAGACAAAGCCGCAGCTGATCCTAGGGATGAGTTTTCCATTGCAGTAAAAAAAGTCTTTGATGTCTATATTTACAAGTAAAAAGTATTTGATGCCTGCATTTCTGTCAGGTGATGCTGAAAGAGTAGTGAGAATACCATTGCCTTCACTATGCAAGAGTTTTATTTACTGTCAGTGCTGAAGAGGAGCACAGTAGACATCTCTCAGACAAACCTCCATGTAGCTTTTGCAAAGCAGGTTTTTGCAGCACTGTTCAGGATAGAAGCTTGTGTTGTTTATCAACACTTCTGAGTTGATAGTTGATATTCTGAGAAGTGTTAAAAAGCATTTCGTAGAACCATAGAATACCAGGTTGGAAGGGACCTGCAGGATCAACTGCTTCAACCTTTCTTGGCAAAAGTGTGGTCTAGACAAGACAGCCCAGCACCCTGGCCAGCCAAATCTGGAAAGTGTCCAACGCTGGGGAATCCATTTCCCTGGGGAGAGTATCTTAATGGCTGATTGTTCTTAATTGTCCTCTTGAGTCCCGTCTGAATCTCCCCAGGAGTAACTTGTGCCCATTACCCCTCATCTTTTCCTTGTGACTCCCTGTAAAAAGGGAGTCTCTGTCTTGTAGCCACCCTTTAAATACTGGAACATGGTCATAAGGTCTCCCCTAAATCTTCTTTTCTCCAGGCTGAACAAACCCCCCTTTCTCAGCCTTTCCTCATATAACAGGATGCCCAGTCCTTGGATCATCTTTGTGACCCTTTTCTGGACTTTCTCTACCCTGTCCATACCATTTTTGTATAGGTCATTTGTAGGTGACCAGAAAGGAGAAGGTTTGAATAGCATAACAACCTCTGTATTACTACCTTGATCTGCCTGCATGCAACTAAACCACAGCTGTGGAGTGCTCTCACTGGACTCTCTATTCTGATTGCTGAGGGGCATTCTGCTGCGTCTCCTCTGTCTCCTGTCATTATGTTCCTCCTTTGTGCTATCATCCTGTGCTTTGGTTTGACTTCAGGTGGAGGAGCTGATCCGCAAGACAAGCCAGACACTTCAGCTGCTGATAGAGCATGACCCTGTCTCGCAGCGCTTGGACAGGCTTCGTCTGGACTCCCATCTTCCCACCCACATAAAGCCACCCATTTCCCCGCGCTCCCTCTCACCACTGGACATCAAGGAGAATCTGGAAGGAACGCTCCGACGGCGCTCCCTCAGGTAAAGACCTGGAAGTGCTGCCTCTGACCTTGCTTGCCTTTGCCCTGTGCTACTTGGCTGGGCTGCTCTGTGCCTGCAGAGACATGACCCATCTCTGATAATGAGCCTTGGTATAAACCATTGGCGAAGCAATGGAGAGCTTTAGATTGAGCTATTGACATGTGTTCTCTCCATTCCCTTTCAGATGGCAAACTTTCCTTAATAAAAAATAATGGAGCTCTACTTTTAACATAGAAAAGCTACTAAGTTTTGCAGTTAGCAAATGGAAAGGTCTGATTTTTACCAGCCTTAAATGGCTGAGGAAGAATGTGTCCTTAAAGGGAAATATAGCTCAGACATGGGACTTGGGGAAAATCTTGTCTTCCTAGTATTGGCAACTCAGTTGCTCATTTAGTCATTTACCAGTATTTTAATCTTTGTTTAGAGATAGCAAGTGCTGTGTCTTCACAGCTTCCTCCTCCTCCTGTTCACAGAGCTCCCCCTCCAACAGTCCAGGAGATGTGTTGCTGTTAGGCAGCCCTGACCTGGAAGCTGCTCTAGGTTTGTAAAGAGCTTCCACAGTGCTGAGAGAGCGTCTGGCTTTTGCGGTACAAAGAGCACTGAAACGCAACTAGAAGCTGGACCTTTAGGAGCTAATGATGGGATATGTTGGACAAAAGGTTTCCTAGCAGCTTCCCTCATCTTTCTGTCTCCTTTGTTTTCTAGGCGAAGTAACAGCATTTCTAAGTCTCCTGGTCCCAGTTCTCCAAAGGAACCACTTCTCCTGAGCCGTGACATCAGTCGTTCAGAATCCCTACGATCCTCTTCTAGCTGCTCCCAGCAAATCTTCCGGCCCTGTGACCTGATTCATGGAGAAGTGCTAGGAAAAGGATTTTTTGGACAAGTAATCAAGGTGAGGGAGGTCCCCAAGCATTCATCATTTACTTTGATTACAGCAGTATCTGCCTATCTCAGAATCCTTCGCCACTGTCTCAGTGGCCTTTGCCTTGCTGATAGTGATTGGTGATGGAACTTGCCTGGTTTGCTCCATGAGATCCATTTCTCTTTCATTCCTTGACCATGAGTGTCTCTGGCTGCAGGCAGTTTTGACTTTGTCCCCTTTGAATGCCAACCTTGGGCTTACATACTCATCTCTTGAGTTAGATTTAGAGCTCCAGAGTGCCTGTGTCACAGCAACCACCTGCGTGAGTTGGGAGAATGGGGAACAAACTACACTTTCTCTTATGAACATCTTTCCTATGAAGAGGTGCATTCAACTTCCCAGTACAGCATTTCTCACTCTCCCTTGGTGTGCCATGCTGGGAGATTTGCCAGGCTGATGTAGTGACCACCTCTGAACCCCCAGCAGAGCCTAAATGGCTTGTCAGTGGTCAGTTCTTGCATGATTCTCACAGTTAAAATCTCCATTAATAGCAGTTCTCTAGTATTTAAGCCCCAGTCTTGACTGAGGGTGCTTCAGCAGCTATTCACCATGTTATGGGACTTCTCTCCTTACACCTGTATAAACTTCAGGTGTCCAGCCACCATATTCACTTCATGCTTCCATGGGAGGTGGTGAGCCAGTACTACAGACCCAATGCTTTTGATCCATACTAATGAGCATTTCTCTTCTCCTCTGCTCATAGAGAAATAACAGGTCCAGGTAAGCAGAACCTTTCCTGTCTCGCATGCTTTTGTCATCTGTGTCCCCACAGTTAATGGCACAAAGACTTTTTTTCTTTCTGCTCAAGTTACCCAATAGCCATCCTGTTCTGGTGCATGCTCTGGGAGTTGAAATTGCCCTCTTAGAGGTTCATGATGTCACTTGTTTCAGTTTTGCTGGTATGTCAGCTTAAGAATGCCACCTAGCCTTGTCTTGTCTTTGTCTCTTCACTTATCTTTATCTTTGGGTATTAGATGTCCCTGGCTTTCATATCCCTGGCTGAAATGTGTAGTGTTCCCTGGCTCACTACTTGTTTATGGATGCTTGATTTCAGATGGGAGCAGAGGAATACTGTACTCTTGCTTTTGTTGTGTTATTCCATGCATTTGTATTCCACGTGTATCAGCCGTGTTATGTCCCACGGTTCTAAACAGAACTAGTGTGCCACAGTGTTTGAAAAAGCTTATAAACTTCCTAAATACTATAACTGGGTCTTGTGTTCTGGATTGCAGGTCTAGAGGTTTTCCAAAAGGCTTTTTGTTTTAAAGGGTATGAGGCCTTTCTTGAGCTTCAGATTGACTGCTTCTGGTGCAGCAAGTACTGGATCTGATCACAACAGTTCCCTTCTGTTCCTAGAGAGAAGGTGGTAGTTTAGTTAGGTGGAGATCTTAGGAAGACTAAGCTGTCCAAATTAAGCAACTGAAGGGGAGAGGATTTCCAGGAAAACCTGTTTATCAGAATTTGGACCCTTTCTGCTCACTCATGCACCTGGTGCCAGCAAGGCAGAGGTAGTTAAAAGAAACCTCTAGAATACAGCAAAATGACAGGAACTAGTTGGATACAGGCAAACAGCTCTTGAGGAACTGGAAAGGCTTTCCATGTCCAGAGACAGAAAATGTATTACCTGGTGTTTACAGTGGATTTCTGTGTCTTTGCCACCGTTCTGGGACATTCCTTGCAAGTAGCAATACACCGCTCCCAAGGAGCATGGTAAAATAACTGCTTTCTGCCTTAACTGAACAGCCTGTACATTCCAGTTCTGCTTGCGCATGAGTAACTTCGATAAGCTCATCAGAAACCACCAGGCTTCAGAGTCTTCACAAAACCAAAGCATGTAGTAATGTAGATGTGGGTTGTTTGGTTTGGTTTCTGATGCAAGTGAACATGGGTTCCTTTGCCGATTCAGAATGTAGTTGTTAGGGTCTGTGTACAAAATGTGGGCAAATACTTTCTGGAACGGAACTTAAGGCATGCACAAGTACAGAGCTGATGCCTTCAGAGGCTTCGACAGCCTGTATGCGTGCTCAGCCCTATGCTACCTAACGTGGAGACTTCAGCTCTGGTTCTTGGGATGCTGTTGGTCTCCTGGTATGATCCTCTGTGAGTGTTAGGTAGTTTCTGGTTTACATACAGGATCTCTGCTGAATTTTGCAGGAAGAAATGTTATGCTGTTTTTTGCAGATCCCCAGGCTCTGAATCTCCTCCCATCTGTTTCCCACTCTGTACGGAAGGGAATGTTACCCTCTCTTTCAGAAGAGTTGCAAGAGCTTTGGAGCTATGTATTCTTGAACCTTGCCTGTAGTTGTGGTTTCTGTTTCCACCAGGTGACTCACAAAGCAACAGGAAAGGTGATGGTGATGAAGGAGCTGATTCGCTGTGATGAGGAAACACAGAAGACTTTTTTGACAGAGGTAGGAGCAGGATTGCAAAAAGCTTTTGAGCCAGCAGCGTGTGGCACTCTCTTCCGTCTTATCCATGGAGTGATCATGCCAGCATCCTGGCAGGAATCAAGGCACTGAGGAGGGAGACAGCACACAGAGAAAAGCTGACATGAGCTGAATGTTTGCTGCAACAAAGTGTGACTCACACTGAGCACCAGACATGGCTTCAGTTCCCAGTTCATTAATTTTTCAGTGATAAAAAGCAGCCTGAGGCAAGTGGAGCTGTGCACTACGTAAAGGATTTATCCTTTGAGCCTTGTGCATAAATACAAATGATGAGGGCCAGTATCTGTAAGATATTTAAGACTCCTCCTGTATTTAAACTATTTTCTTGTTGGCTGTCTAGCATGCTTTTTAAAGTCAGATTTAGCTTAAAGGTAGCTCCTTAAACACCTGATGCTGCTATTCCAGCCCTGGCACATACCGCACAGGCCAGATAGCTGCCCTGGAGAGCTCCTGGCTCTTAAAAGTTAGCCAAACTTAAGAGTGCTCTCCTTAAAGACTAATTGCTCTCCTTAAAGGTTAATTGCACAGCATGAAAATGAAGAAGCAACATTTAACTGATTGCTTAAGATTAGGGTTTGAGTGTACTCTGTGACTCCTAGGGGGGACCTCTAGCATTGTCACCACTGAGCAGATCTGTCAGGACTTGTTTCATTGCCTTCTTTGGGGTGGGATGTCTCTGCTTCCCAGGTGAAAGTGATGCGCAGCTTGGTTCACCCCAATGTGCTGAAGTTCATTGGTGTACTGTACAAGGACAAGAAGCTGAATCTCCTCGCTGAGTACATCGAGGGAGGCACCCTGAAGGACTTCCTTCGCAATGCAGTGAGTATGGAAGCCTAGTAGACCTCTGCTCAATGAGGCTGACTGTGGTGTTGGTTGTACCAGCCTTATGGTACTTTTGTTAGTCTTCTCCTCTGGGGCTGTGTGGAAAAGCTTCTTCATACCTGTGGGTAGCCTGAGACAGAAATCGCTTTCTTCCTGGGGCTGTATCATTTTTCTCTGGCTGCTGCAAGAGTCCCTGTTGCAGACGAATTGCTGTCACTAATTGGCTGGTAAGACAGGCTCTGACCATTGAGGACTTGTCTTTCAGGACCCGTTTCCCTGGGAGCAGAAGGTCAGCTTTGCCAAAGGAATTGCCTCTGGAATGGTGAGTTGGACTGTTCCTTTGTCACAGAGAAAACTTCCAGGGTCAGGGTTAGCTGCTTCAGCAGGGTGGTGTATGAGGGGTTTTGGATGCTGCCTGGCTACTAGTACCTGGCTGTTGAGGTCTTTTAAATGTGAAGGGACACATTCCCCTGGGAACCCCTAACACCAAGTTTTCTTCCTCTGTTTCAGGCTTACTTGCACTCCATGTGCATCATTCACAGAGACCTGAATTCACACAATTGCCTAATCAAATTGGTGAGCTACACCTCTGTTCCCCACAGCATGCTGCTCCCCTCCTTGTCATTTTCCTCCCTCGGTTTTCTCCACGTGATCTTTCCTCTTTTGTCAGAATGGAACTGATTTCAGAGAGGCTTTTAGTGCCCTAAACAAGGGAGCTTCATCTTCACAAAGGATTTTCCAGACTGATCTAGCTTTCACTGTTTCTTCATTCTGTTCTCTCATCCCCTTTCCTGTGGTAGCATCTCCTATTAACAGCCACGTTACAAGAGCCGGTCCAGTTCTGTTTCTTATCTCAAATATGAAATGTTCTTTGCAGCTGCTTCTGTTCTTTCAACCACTTGATGACGTTTTTGTTGGCACTCAGGATTCAGACAAGTGTGCAGGTGTGTGCACATGTGTGTGCTCTTTTTGAAATGTTAGGAGGCCACAAGATTTTTGTGTAGTTTCACTCCCTCAAGCCTTACCTTTGTTTACTGGCTGAAATATGAGATTAGCATGTGGGCTTCAAATGACCCAAAAGTCTAAACTAATTCCCAGCCAGGTAGAATAGGAAGGTCTGAAAGGAAAGGTCCAGGTTTGCCCTGGCAAAAGTAGCCAAATCAATGGGATTAGTGTTAGTGACCGCACAGAAAATAAGACAATGATGAGAAGAAATGATAGGTTGGGATTGTGAATAGGGTGTCTAGGCAGATTGCTGTGCTCAGCTGGCTGCAGGAAACCTTGTTAGTTGCCCTTACAATGTAGTTGACAGAGAAGAGGAATTGCAGGCTCTTTGCTCTTGAAAGGAGCTGAGCATTGTACTAAATCCCGTGTGCAGGATAAGACAGTGGTGGTGGCTGACTTCGGTCTGTCTCGGCTGATTGTGGAGGAAAGGAAAAAGCCCACTTTGGAGAAGCCATCGGCCAAGAAACGAACCCTACGCAAGAGTGACAGGAAGAAGCGCTACACGGTGGTTGGCAACCCGTACTGGATGGCCCCAGAGATGCTCAATGGTAAGACACTGATACCAGGGTGCAGGTGAGGTGGCAGCCTGTGACAAGGGACAGGGATGATAAGATTACTGAAAGCTCCTGGGCCCTAGTAACAACCAAACGTATTACGGTCTACAGTTTTAGACCTGCTGTGATATACAAGCTTATTTATACACACAGGTACCCTAGCTGCACTGCTTTTGCAGTACTTGACCTGGTAAGCCTTTGTACCAGCTGAGGTAATGTTTCTGGCTTGACAGGACGATTCTTCAGGAGGGCAGCAGGCCTAAACTGCTCTGATCCAGATAACAGGCAAGACAAAAGAGGTCTGAAATAAGATTGAACCTGAGATTTCTGTTTCTGTTATAATTTCTGTTATAGCCTCATGCTTTGGAACTGTCCCTTGAGACAGGAAATCATTAAACTCCAGGATGAGGCTTACATGTGCTGTTGGGTAGATCCAGGGAGAAACCATCTGCTGCCAGGTTTCCTGAAGCCTCAGGATTGGAGCGGGAGTTGTCCGAGTGCAGGGCAATCTGGTTTTGGCATGCAGCCCTCCATTGCATTAAGGATGAACTATATCCCTTAGGGAAAAAAACTGCCCCTGCAAGAGTCAAGGTAAGGGTGAAACGCAGTGGAGACAATTTCCTCCTAATAAGCAGGTCTGTCTGGCCAGGTTGGGCAGTTTGTCTAGCTACAACATCAGATGTCTCCCCCAGGGAAGGGAGGACTGGGCTTCTCCCCCCAGCACAACTCTTCTCCATGTTGCTTTCTTGTGTGCTGTTCTCTTTTCCTTCTCTCAAGGCCTACAGGTCATATAGGAGTCTGAGGCTGCTCCTCAGAGCCTGTCTCAGACCTGGCATTTATCAAAGAGACCAGCAAGAGCAGAGTCTGACATCACCTCTGAAAGCAGGGTTGTTTACCAGATACTGGCTGGGGAGCGGTGTGTCTGTAAGCAGAGAATGGGCTGCTGGAGCCAGCCTGCTCTCCCAAGTTCAGAGTGCTGCCAATGGGTCATTTATTTTCTCTGCAGTCACTGCAGCAGGGACTGGGCACTTGCTGGCTGTTGGGGAAGCTGAACAATGACTTGGTGCACTGTAGACATGCACTAGAACAGTAATCAGTGGGAATGGGCAGCAGCTTTCCACAGGTAACACTAGGATTTGCTCGGACCTCTGATACACGCAGCTTCCCTGTGCTGTCCTGTAATTCCCCACTAGAAGAAAGAAGAGGGGTTAACACAAGCGGTGGCAGTGTGCAGGAAGGTGCAGTGGGTATACATATCTTGGGGCAGCTGACCCTGCTCGGATTTAAACCCTGCTTTGTCTCCTGTTTTAGGGCTTTCCAGGCAATAGGCGTAGTAGCTTTGGACTGGCAGCTCCTGAAATAGCTGGGTGGGGAACTCTCTCTCCCAGAGTTGAATGTCTTATGTTCCCTGCAGGACAGAGCTACGATGAGACAGTGGACATCTTTTCATTTGGGATTGTTCTCTGTGAGGTAAGGCCAGGACATTACATGGCATCTTTAATAGACTTCTTCCCCACTGCCATCTTCTCGCACGCTTTGTATCAGCTATTTCTCTGAGTGTGCAATCTCTGACCTAACAGCACAGGGAATTAGGCTGGGGCTACACACTCACCCTGCCTCTGTTTTCTCAAGGAAGATAACTGCCTTGTAACTTTTTGTCCCCCAAAGAGTTTCTTCCTGGACTGAGAGTAACTGTTAAAAAGTCCATCAAGTTCGGATTGAGCCCTTGTATCCATTTGAAAGTAGATATATTCCCTAAAACTGTGATACTTTTTTCCTTTCCTACTGCCTCATTAAAAGACCAGTCAGCTGTATCTCAGCAAATTCAGGGCCCTCACTGGGGACGGCACTTCACTTCAAAGAAGGGGAAACAGAAACGTCTTTGCAGGTCAATTAATGAAGCTTGCACCCTAAAGTCTGTTGGCTTAGTTTATCTCTGAGCCAGTGCACAGTCTTAACATTATATCAGGCTTTCCTGACTCCAGAGCAAAGAGCACAACTCAAAAGCTGCAAGGTATTTTCAGTTTAAAAGGTAAGACAGTGGAAATACAGATGAAAGGCAGAGTGTTACATGTGCTGATAACACAGCAGTTACAGGGACACCAGGGAAGACCAGCAGTTTCATATTCAGTGTTTGGAAGAAGAGGACAAAGAAAATATCTGTGCATAAATCTCTGTGGCCTCATCTGGAGCTCTGTTTACACTGGGCCCTCCTCTCAGACAATGTTGTGGTTGTGAGTGATAAATTTAGGAACTTGAAAAATTTGTTTGTGGAATTACAACAATTGTTTCATCTAGAAAAAAGAAATAGTAGCAAAGAAAACAGACAAATGGGGTAGTATCATAGCAACATTTTGCTTGTCACCAAGATAAAGATGCTAAAAAAAGATGTCACACACTCAAACAGATAATAACCCTGCCAAAGTACATAACGGGCGTTCCACTGTCTAGTTACAGGATGTGGTTGTCCTGCTGAGCTGCTGGCATAGGAAAGCCTGGGTGGTTATAAATAACACCCTTTTTGTGACACCCAGTGAGGCTTTAAACCCAATATTCTTCCCCATGTGAACATTTGTAGTGACACTGACCTTGGCTGCTCTCTACTATGGGTTCCTTCCCTCCTATTACACTTTTGAGTCCTCTAGTGCTGGAGGTGATGAGTGCACCTCAGCAGGGTAGATGGTGAGCACTGGGACTTCTGAGTGCTGGGGCAGGGCTTCCTTCTGTTCCACCCAGACCCTTCCTCCAGCAGCTCTGCCTGCAACCTCCTGAGCTTTGGTTCTGGTTGTTCTCTCCACCCCTCCCCTCTGGCTGTGGAGTTGAATCTGCCAGTAACACAGGAAATCAGAGTATGTGGTGCTGTTGCCTTCACAGCATCCTTTAGGCTCCATAGAAAGTAGTTTTTCTGGTGGTGTGGTAAGATTGTGTGAGGGGAGAGATGGGCTGGTGATGCAGGTTGTGTCAATTACCTCCGATCAGGAGGGGTTGCATCACCCCCAGCAGCATACAGCACTGTTGCTGACCCAGGAGGAAGACAGGGTTGAGCTCTCTGGGAGGTGCACATCATCCTGCATCTTCTAGCAGAGACTGGGGAGAAAGAGAAGGCATTTGGGCCTTCCTTCACAACAGCAGCCACATCACCAGGTCTTGACAAAGCTTCACATGAAGTTTGTATGCAGTGCAGCGTGCAACTGGCCCCACTGGAAAGCAGGAACAGTTTCTGCTCTTTCTTTTTCACCCTAGTATTTTGATGGGGCCCCTGCCTAGTGTTGATGTTCTCTGTTAACACCCTGGAACTGTTGCTGTACATAAGCTCTTCTCTCATTTTTCCCTAGATCATAGGCCAGGTTTATGCTGACCCGGACTGTCTCCCACGCACACTGGATTTTGGCCTTAACGTCAAGCTGTTCTGGGATCCTGCTGACTGTCCTCCAGCCTTCTTCCCTCTGGCTGCTATTTGCTGCAGACTGGAACCAGAGAGCAGGTAGGGTTGGGATTTGGAGGACTCCTCTTTGTAAGCTTGGAGGATGTGTCTTTATCCCCTTAGTGAAAGGACTGCTGTGCAAGAGGGTGGAAGGCGGCTGTGTTCCAGCCTTCTGTGGGAATGCTCAAAGGCTTCCATGTGAGGAGAGACTAAATTAACAGCTTGGGAGAGAGACTGCTGTATATGGGGGAGGTCTCTGAAACAATTTCTGAGACAGAGGATAGAGGAGGAGTGGTTGTTCAGGGTTTCTCATGTACTAAAAGTAGGGGCAGACCTTGGTACCAGCTCTGAAAGGTAAGTAAGTGCTTCACTTTATTTGTCGTGAAACTTGTAGCTTCACAACAGTGTTGATGCCAAGTGGGTTCCAAAAGAGCCAGACCTCCCTGGTCATCAGCTATAAAAACAGGTAGCCCAGACAGATGGGATCTTTGCAAGTCTCAGAAGCTGAATGGGGAGGGATCGTGTCCCTGTTCACACGTCTGTGCATGGGACAGTGGCCTGGATTGACAAGTGCATCGGCCTTTTCAGATGCTCTTTCCCACTCACATTTCCTCACTGCTGCTTCTAGGCCCCCTTTTTCCAAGCTGGAAGATTCATTTGAAGCTCTCTCCCTCTACCTGGGAGAATTTGCCATCCCCCTTCCATCTGAGCTGGAGGAGCTGGACCACAACGTGAGTGTGCAGTATGGACTGAACCGTGACAAGCTACCTGACAACACAACCTAGTGAGCTCATCCTGCTGCCTGCCCCACTTCATTGGAGCCGAGTGACAGGGAGGGAGATGCACTTCAGCCACTTCCAGGGCATTAATGGAGCACCACGCTGTGCGTTCGCTGCATTGCCTCTCTCCCCATCCAACACCCCTTGTCTTGGACATCTGATTCACTGTGGATTTTTGACACGTTTCAGAAGCAAAATGGGCTGTTTCCTGCCAACTGCACCTAGGAAAGCTGCTCAACACTATTTTTATGGCTTGAGAAATGTTTCTCTGACCTTTTCAGGCTTCTTTACTGTGGTGCCTTAGAACTTGGCTGCAAGCTGTGAAGCCACCCTGGTCTGTCTGCCAGGGAGGGATTTGCTATAGGAGACTCTCCTGGGTAAAGACCAGCACTTCTGGAACTGCTTCTCCCACTGACTACCCTGCACAGAAAGCAGGGGAAATTGGACATCCAGCAAAAGTCCCCACCAGGACAGTGTGTGTGTAGGTTTGTGCATATGCTTTCCAAAACAACCCACTGAGATTCTGGCCTCCAAGTGCATCACATGGGAGTAAGTAAAAGCCCCAGGAAGTGGGCAGCTCTCCTGAAATACCTTGTCTGTGAGGAAGCGTGTATGAATTCTTGTTTTAATTTGGTTTTGTGGGGGTTTTCCCCTCCTCTGTCTCTGAATACCTCCAAAAGCCTGCGTAGAAACACTAAGACTGACCTCTGCTTGGCCCTCCTAATGGTGATCAAGGCAGGCGAGCTGCTTGAGCATCTTCAGACCGTGAGCCTGCATGGTGAGTCTGCCTGCCCAAGAACCTTAGCCTAGGTGGAAGTATCTGACCATGTAGAACTGCACTAGGCACTGGCTGTGGACATCCCTGGAGTGCTGAAGCTGCTTGAGCTCTTGGCCTGTGGGCATGAGGTGACAGAAAGGGTGGCAGAAGGTGCTCTTCAGAAAGCCAAAGGTCTGAAGTCGCTCAGACTTTGTGCATGGACAGTGGCAAAGGGGGATAACCCCTAAGTTACTTAAAGGATGGACTTATCATGAACAGAAAAGTGCTGGAGAATGTCCCATCCTCCCAGGAGTGGCAGCTGGAGAACTAATAATTCAGTTGCCATTACCTCATCCTTTCCTGCAGTTGCTCCCTTTGAAGGTCCTTGCAGCTGCTGCTGCAGCACCTGAGCTGATTCTCCAAGCAGAAACTTTCCTCAGGGTCATTCCCTGCTTTGGGGGAGAAAAAAGGGCTTGGAGTCATTGGGAGCTGGGGGTGCAGGGGTATATTCTCTTCTCTTATTTCTCCCTTGGAGGGAGAAGGAAGAAAGCTACTGCTGCAGTAGTTCACATGGTTGGCAGAACAGAACAAAATCTGGCTCAAGTCCTGCTCTTAAGTTTGATAGACATCTTGTTTTAACTGGATTTTTAGTGTGCTCCTTTCTCTTCCCACTTCCTTCTGTATTGAATAGTGGGGAATGGGTGTTAGTCTTTGCTTATACTTTGATTTCCTCCCCTACCCGTGAGTTTAAAGTATTATGCAAAATAACATGGGACCAGCCATCACCTGACAAAAGGTGTGAGTGTGGGGGTGTGGTTTTAGCCTGTGTAGTGGTGTTTCAGAAACACTGGGGGACTCCCTGTGCTGTGAGTCAGTGGAGGAGCCTCTAAACTGGGTCCAGTGGATTCAGGATTGTTAACAGGATTTGCCCTTTCTTTCCCCCTTTCAGGCTGGTTTGTGAGGAGACCCCTGAAGGGGAGAGTCCTGGGTGATGTGTGGGTGGGGGTTATGAACTGTGATTTGCACAGCTCCATGTTCTAACTAAATTAAAAAGCAGTAAACATATGCTATGAAAACAAGATTTTGTTGTCTTTGTTACATCAAGCAGGAAGCTGTAACTTGCTTAGGTTTCTACTGTTGCCACAAAATGGGAACAGCAAAACTGCAGAGATCAGGTATCATCTAGATCACCCTTTCTTGAGCCCAAGGGCTCTGCCAGAGCTACAGAACTCCAGAGATACAGTGCAAGTAACTCTGTAGTACTATTTACCTGGAATGATGGAAAAGGAACAAGTTACCAAGTTTTGTTGGTTGGTGGTGGCTGGCTTTTTTCCAGGGTGGACAGGAGTCAGCAGAAGATGAAGCCTCTCTCCATTTTCCTTTTCTGATCCAGGGACAAAATACAGCCTGTTCTTGGAAACATCTTATTCTGAAATACGTAGTTCAAGGGGCATTTGTTAAGGCAACAACTGAACAAGAATGTTAGTCATGTCAGTGCCTCCCGTAACCTGCTGTGCTCTGTCTCTGTCATGCTTTCCACTGCAAGGCCCTGGGGGATGGAGCTGCTGCTGAGCAGCACCAGAGCAGAAGTGACCTGTGTCAAGGCAGGAAGGGGGTGTAACTGAGAGCATCTTCCCACGGGCCAGCCCATTCAGGCAGCACAGCTGCTTTTCAGGAACAGTGTCCCAGCCCAAGACCAGTTGCTGGCAGCAAGGACATAAGCTCCATGCCCCTTGTCAGTGCTGGGGAGTGGAGGCACTGCCTGTAGGGATTTACCTGGCGCCTGGCAAACTGACATCTTCCCTTCTCCTCAATCTGAAGTCTGCAACAAGCAAAAGGATGCTGCTTTGGCAGGAGGAATGTACAGATGAGCCACAGTCCACACAGGTCCACTGCACAGCATTTTTCTTTTAAGCTTTAATACAAGGTAGCACAATCTGCACCTTCTCATAATGAGGTATTTAAAACATTTTACAAAGAAATGGTATTCAAAGGCATTTAAAAATAAAACATTTCCCTTTTCTGGAACAAACACTAAAACCCCTGCTGACAAGTGCTGCTCCCTGTTAGGCCCACAGCTATAAAGCAGATGGCTAGAAAACTTACTTGAATGGCTTGAATCCCCTGAGGTGGGGATGGATGTTTCCCTGAACTGGGCTTGCCCTGGTGCTTTTTGGGAGACAGTGCAGCAACCATCCCTTCCAAACCCCCCGAAATGCTAATAAAAGTTGTTACAAAATGCCAGGCTCTGTAAGCAAGTGGTCTCGCTGCACAAGCTGAGCGTGTGTGAAGGAAGCTGAGCCAGGAGCCATGCTCTAACTTCAGGATCTTGCAAGAGCAGCTGCTGTATCCTGCCTTTAGAGCAAGAGCTGCTGTGTCATGGTCAGGGTGACCTCCACAGCTGCTTGGCCACTCTGTCCAGAGCTGGCTCTGTGGAAAGCCAAGGGAATTCGGAAGAGGATGTTATCTATCCACAGCGCCCCACCTGCTCTAGGTAACTGAAGGGCAGTTTGTTTTCTTCACAACTATCTACTGCTGGCCTTTGGTCTCCTGCTCTGTCTTAGTGAGCAGGAGGCACAGACCACCTGGATACCTGCAACTGTGGCTGTGCATGTAGCACCACAGGGGAATGGAGATGTGGCCTCAGTCTTGGAAGACCTGAATTTATCAATAGCTTGAGAATAGCTTTTCCAAACTGACACCAGGGCTGAACATACCGCTCCTGGCCAAAGTCAACCCTCAAATAAACTCTTTCTTGGAAAAAGAAACTGATCCAGTAGCAGGATTCTGGACAGTGTCTCCAGCTCTCAGCCACTAAAGCAAAAAGGCAGGAACTATAATCAGTGTAATTACCAAGCTAAGCCTGACGTGAAGCTCCCCTCAGTCCCTGTAGTACTGCTCCCTCCTGGGGTTCCAGGCTGAAACTTAAGTAACAGTGCACACCATTAAATAGGAAAGGAACAGAAAAAGCCACGATCACGCTCCAGGCTATGGGATCTGCCTGCGACCACATGAGAGCTTGGCCCGTCATCCCCCCCAGCTCCCTGGCACACCATGGAGATAGGTGGGAGGAAGCAGCAGGGTCCACCACACCAGTCCCCAGCTGGTCATGCACTGAATGGTGCCCCTCAAACAGATCGTGATGAATAGCCCATTGTTCTCTCCCTCTGCATCACCTTCATCTGGCTTTCATCGAAAAGAAAACAAAATAGAAATGAACACACGCACCCCCCGCACTCACAGTGGGAAGCTGGAGGCTTTGCTCAGCCTGTATCGCTCCTGCCCGAGCTGCTCAGGCACCAGGAGTCCCCGCCTGCCCCATGAGCGGGCCACCACCATCCTGTGTGTCCTCCACAGGTGTCTGGTTAGTGTGCACCACGACTGTGTTCTCATCTATGAGCTCGCAGGCAGGATTGCTGAACGCGGACAGTGGCAGTGTGATACGCTGCATTTCACGCTCATAAACTTTCTGTTCATGCTTTTCCTTCAGGTCTTTCCCCCTAGATGCAAAACAAAACAGAATAAAACAGATGTGCATGGGTGTCACTGCTTGGAGGCAGAGTCTCAGTAAACACAATACAATGGAAAAGAAGGGACTCTGCTCTTTAAGGAACATTTTCAGCTACATACAGAAGGCCAGAAACATTCCTTACTGTAAGCAGAGGACCCCATCTGACCCCATTCAACTAAGCAGCCAGGTGAAGTTTGTCCCTCCCTCAAACTGTCATATTCACTGACATTGCTACTGCTAAATGATGGTAAAGCCAGGCTTCTTCAAACCATGGAGCTGACAAGTGTTTCCTTATACCTTCCAGTCCTACCGTACTGCCCAGTGCAGGCCCAGGGGAGCAGTGAGACAGCACAGAACCCACTGCTGTGGAACAGAGCTTCCATAACCTGCCTCATCTGATAGATACCGGAGGTGGTGACAGATTATGCTTTTTGTTGCAGCAAACAAACCTGTGTAACAAAATGAAGCTATTCCTGAAAGTAGTAAAGCTAACTTCACAGCTGGCCCTGCCTTCTGCCACTGCAACTTGCACCTTAAAACCACCACCAGTTCCTCAAACCTGCCTCAGTCTTCAGCCTGTTGCTAAGGGAGGCAACACCTCTGTAATTTGTACTGAGGAAGAACTGTCTTGCTTTAAAAATGGATGGCATTAATAGCATGTTGTCTCCAGAAAAGCTATGTATACCAGAAGCTACTAAACCCATTAAAGGTTTCTCACCACACCTACCCAAACCTGCCAGCTTGCACGTCCAATTTTTAGAGCAAGGCAAGAAGAAAGACAGTAAATCTGCACTGCAGCGCTGCTGTGAGCTCTCTGGGATTGAGGAAGCAAAGCTGCATTTGGACAAAGTCCAACACTGGTCTATTGCTTCTTCTCACCAAAGATAGGAGTGAGATGGGACAGAACTGCTCACTCCTCCTGGGGCTTGTGATCCCAACCAGGCAGAGCTGCTGGGGTTTCCTGTCAGCACATGAGCAGTTTGGCTGCTTCTCAAAGCTGCCTACAAG
>NW_009935364.1:0-3368 GCF_000696875.1 Nestor notabilis | reverse complement strand
GCCTCCATCCCTGCCAGCATACGAGACAGCATTCTCTGAAGTGACACCTCACATCGGATTCCTCGACAAGCAGTGCTCTGTGTTTTGCCCCTTATGTAACACTCCTCCCTCTGTTTTTTTTCTGTCAGCATTTATTATAAACACTTACATAAGGACATGTCCCAGCTTGGGAAAGAGCTCCTTCTGCTTGGCTGTGTCAGACTGCTGTCAAGCAGCCAAAATACAGAGCAAACCCTCCGAGAGGAGGCAGCCTGGCCCTTCACTTGCGGCAGCGACATTCACTGCTGTTTGTTAATCCTGTCCTGTCTCTTACAACTAAGCTGCTTGCTATTACCACTAACCTCAAACTGCTGAGCTATAGAAGCACTTCTGTCCAACACAGCGAACTGGCTGAACAAATAACTTAAGTGTGAATCAAAACTGACCTTAAAGTGTATGACAGCTTCAGTAAAAAGAACTTGGACCCAAAAGAAGTGCTACCTGATATTCAGCTTCATAGGATACAACGCATGAGTGGCAAGCAATTTGCCAATTGTTTTTCTTCTAAAGCTAGCTAGACTAGAGAAAACAGGGGAACAGGTGGCCTGCTAAAAGGACTGTTCTTTTTCTGCTCACAAAAAAAACTTCCTGTGAGGGCACGTGGGATCTGCTCTCTGCAACTCTTACATAATACTCAGCTCCTGTGGATGCATCTGAGAAAGCCACACCAAAGCACACATACACACACACGCGCACAAAGCCAAAAAATAAGAGGGCAGAGTTTGAAACTTTAAATGGGACAGAACAGCATGCTGATGGGTGAAATGGAGAAGAATGAGATTAACTCTTAAATAGTTCTTTCCTCAGTGCAACAAGCGAAACTCTTGCACAATGTGCCATATCAGTATATATGCTTCTATCTGCCTTTTCAACTGGGATCTGGTGATCTGCAGGTGCTCAGATATTTCTGCTCTACATTGCTTCATGCCTCCAGCTTTTGAGTAAAGGACTAGCTACTGACCTCTTATAGATGTATCCCAGGACAATGCCAGCTCCAATGGCAATGATTATGACCATCATGATCAGCCCCAGCACATACCCTGTAAAGAGAGAAAGGAAAGAGACAAAATTAGATCCAGCTATAGCATTGCCTCAAACTAAATCTGTCCTGCCAGAATTAGAGGAATGGATCCATCACATGATCCTGGGTTTGTACCTAGTGTCCCTAAATCCTTCTTTTCTTTGGAGTTCATCTGCACTCTCTGACTGATCCCAATGACGGGCTGCACAGCCGCCGCCTCGCTCCGGGAGGGCAAGGAATCAGCCGGTTCAAACACCTGATCCACCTCCTGGGAAGTACCAATTTCTTCTGCAGGGACTGGGGCTGTGGCAGCTGTAGCATCTGTTGAGAGGAAAAGGAGCTATACAAAATAACCAAGCATTGATGAGTACTTCAAAACAACACGTGCCTTGTGAGTGGGACAGTCTAGACTGGTATTACTGAACTGCCTTCAAAGTGCACTGACGAAGTCTTGTTCCCTCTTAAGTTCTTGCCAGAAATCCTACCAAAGCAGAGCAGAAATGTCCACCTCCCTACACTTTGCTTTGACACAAACCTATTTAGCTAAGAGTGCAAAGCACCACCAGAGATGAGACAGAAATCAGACACAGCATAACAAACCCTGGATTCAGGGCATGAGTCCAGGGGATGCACAATGACTTCATTTAGTGTATAATCAATATACAGGCTGCAGCTTCAATCATGCTGAACAGACATGAACAAGATTATGAGAATCTCCATCCCGAATCTCCCAGGAGCCTATTTATCTCTCTTCTGCCTCAATCTTCCTGACACGGGAAGGTTTGACAGGAGACTCCAGCTGGGAGTCTCCCTCCCCTGAAAGAAGACATTCTTCTTACCCAGCCCCTCTTTGCAGCCTTGTGGCAAACTCCTTCAGCAAAAGGGACAGGCTAAATCAGAGCAGCACAGCCACTGACTAGTGTTAAGTACATCAAGTTCCTCCTCAGCCAGAGCCCAGACAAAGGTGCAGAAGGATGGATCCGCATAGCACAGACTCCTTCCAAGTCCTGTGGATTTTTATCTACATCATTGACAGATTTTCAAGGTAGTTCCTTCTTTCATGTTATAGTTAAAATAGAAGCTATAGCACAGTAAAAGCTCTAACAGTGGAAAGTAGGTATCTATGGCCTTCCCTCAACAAAAATCCCTGCTTTTGGGAAATGCCATGCACAGCGTGCATCCACACCTGAAAACTCTCTCCAGCTGAATCTCACCCCACAGCTGGCAGTAACTCCATGTGGATTTTCTATCTGCAGCCATTTTGAGTCCTCAGTGGAACGCGAAATGGAAGTACAGAAGGGGAGTTAGGAAACCAGGGTCTCCTGCACTGCACAGTCACAGAACCTGAACTAAGGGGAGCTGCAGGACATGACTACAATAAAAAAGTGCCCACTCCTGATAAAAACAGTTAAACCCCTTCAACATGCAAATGGTGTATTGGCTGAAAGGTCAGGTAACTCCTGATCCCAAAGCTGCAGGACTGTTTTGTGTAAGGGTCTTGGCAGCAGAACATTTGTTTTGCTTCATTTTTAGGGAAAAGCAGGCAAAAACCAAGCAAAGCGAAGAAGGTTGTATGGGGGGGGGAAGTGTTTATATGCAAATGACAGCAATCCCAAGACAGTGGAGTGTGTAAATCTTGAGAAGTTCAGCAATAAGTACACAGTTAAAAAAAAGTGGTTACTTTGGCCTCAGTCAGTACTGACATCTCCTCTCCACGAAACAGGCTTCAACTACAGCTCTTCTCATGCCAAACTGTTTCCCATCCTGACTATCCATGAGGAATCCAGCATCAGGGGGTTTGTTTCATACTGTTGTCCTTTCAGTTCCCATTTTCTGAGTTGTGTGTGTCCCCCCTATTCCTCATATCCAAATTCACCCTGGGACTTGTTTAGCAGCAAGACACTTGTTTAGACAGCAGTAACATGCCCCACAGTAACAGTCTACCAACGTCTGTGCAGTTCCTAAATGCCCAGAGCTCAGCTTTCTCAGTACAGCTGAAGAGCCCTACACTGACCAGTGACAACGGAGGGCAGGGGGGTACAAAGCTTTGCCCAGACCTTTTCTGGCACCAACGGAAAAGCTCGGGGGGCGGAGCAAGGCACGGCTGGGAGGCAGATGTGAACGCACAGGCGACAGCTGGAAGGGGATCCTCGGGTACACTCCGTTCCCGGGGAGGGCCACGGGTGCTGCCATGGCCCGGGGTTGTTTGTGCGCAGGGGGGGCCCCCACCCTAGTGACAAAGGCAGTGCCCAGCGGCAGGAGACGGGGGGGAGGCCCTGGGGATGGCCGGAGGGGATGGGGGCCGGCG
>NW_009935363.1:418-12738 GCF_000696875.1 Nestor notabilis | reverse complement strand
ATTGCACTAGATGACCTTTAAAGGTCCCTTCAACCCCAGCTATTCTATGATTCTATGAAGTTACAAAATTCACTATCAGACTAGGCAAAGCTTAGTAAGCTCTACATGTTTGCTACAGAATTTGCTTGGTTGAGATACATTGCAGATTCCATATATGTCCTTTTCTAGCGCTGCCACTAAACTGGTAGTTACTCATGAAAAACACCTACGAGTGAGTTCATTGAGGGTTTCACTTGAAAAATAATTTGAACAGCCAGAAAGCAAAACATGTTAACAGAGAGTCTATGACCTCCGAACCAAATCTCACAATATATACAGTATTTGGGTAACCAGCTGCCAACACCTCTGCGCAGCATTATCTGGTCTGAGTGCTGTAGTATCCCAGTTGTCCCTTTACCCCATCTTTGCTGCAGTCCTGTTTCTTTTGAATGAGGACAGTGAACTCTGGCTCAGGGGTGTGGGCCTGGCTCACAAGCCTCAGAATCTGAGGACAGTAGTCACTGGGCTCTGAACCAGTCAGGAGCATGTAAAGTGTTTGTCAGAAGCACGGGAAAGTTGGTCAGAGAGAGAAGCAGATGGAGGACAGTTTTTCGTTACATGATTGGTCTTGGAGACAGCATGAACAAGAGAAACCTTTGCGTGCATCTTCTCAGGCACTTGCTAGTCCTGTGCTTTGTCAGTGGAGCCCCAGGCATCTCCACTGGCAACAAAGTGGAGGTTGGCAAGGAATTTGTAGAGGACAGGCAGTTATATAGCTCTGAATGGGCTCAGAGGACTTAGGCCCATGTATTTAATCTGTCTTGTGGCGTTTCTCGCATTTTTATCACTCTTTGGCCACACGAGCCACCTTATGAATATCAGAACCTGAGATTTAGAAAATAGGTACCTGGCCTGAAACCTAGAACCCACAACAAAACATTCACTACCTTTTCAGAAGCATCTAGAAGTAAAAACTCAGACAAACAATAATTTATTTTTGTTTGTGCTAGTGGTAGACCTAATGAAGGAGCTAATCCATATTTCCATGCACAAGTGGATGCAAACTGCACCGTTTCAGTGCAGAACACTGAATTGTTGGAGCTTCCTATGCTCCCGTACACTTAGGCAAGCAGTTCTGCATGAATGTGTGAAGACACAGCACATTACATGTTTCTGAAGTTCAGTATGATTTAGTTTATTTAGGTAGAAATCAGAATGACCCAGAGACTGAGCTCTGCTACCTTAGATGCAACTCCCTCTGATTATGGGCTCATGGTATATTGTACTCTAGTGCCTGCAGTTCTCAGTTTATCACACATGGCATTCAACAAGGTACCTCAAGCACCAGTAACTCCCTGAAGTACTTTACCAAAATAGGGTCCTGAAAGGTATCAGTCCCTTATATGCCAATATGGCCTGCTGAAGAAGCAGTGGATTTGCTACACATCTGATGAGAGAATTCAAACGGTTTGTTCAGTGGGAGAGTCTTTCTGTTGTGTGGATGAAAAGCTCAGAGGACCTCACTCGTGCTCAGTGGTCTTGTAATTAAATGTTACACACTTGATGAGCATTGCATTGCAAGCCTTAAGGCTAATTTACATGTTACCACCAAAATGTCTTATTTTATTTTGCTTGTAAAAATACCGTATGGGCATCATTGCATGTCATTGCAAATGGTTAGTATCAATGACGCTTGGGTGACTCTCAAAATCACTAAAAGCTGTACATAATTACGGCTAAAGAGCCCCGTACAGATCCAATAGTACTTCCTCTGCAATAGCTATTTTATGACTAAGATGGCTTTCCTGATGTGACCGACAATGGTAGCATCGCAAACAAACAGTCTGCCAGCAGATAAAGAATAGCTTTTTTGGGACACAAAATAGTTTGATTCAATTACAGTATTACATGTATAATTAAAGTGTATGTCACTTTTCCAAGAATTGCCCATAGTTCAAAACAGTAAGATGAGGTGGAAGGAAGGAGATAATAATGAAAGTAAATAGGAGCTAGCTGTAAGAACGGTGATAGGTATGATGCCAGTGTAAAGTATATACTGGTACATTTAAATGCTTCACATTGTAAAAGTTGCTTTTAGTGATCTGGGCCACAAACATGGCTCATGGTCACTCTTTATGCAATGGATAAGTGAAAGAGAAGAAGCTTCTTGAGACTCTGGGATCCATTTCGCACATATACCTTTAGCAGGTTCTTGTTCTGAGGAGGTCACCCCACAAGTAACTTTTCAATGAAGGCATATCAGATGGACTGAACTGCCATTTCTTACAATTCACTATTTGTTTAATATTTATTTCACTGACTTCAAAGCAATGCTAAAGCACTGCAACCATTTATTGGAATATATTAATAATAATACGTTAGAGTTTCATTCACTGAATTCCAGCTCTCAGAAGAACAAACAGCCTTCTGCAGATGCAGAAGAAAGGCAAAGAAATATTAGATGACTTACCCACAGTCTGCAGCAGGTGAGCGGAAGAATTAGAAATGGAGCCTCTGGCCTCTGGCCTTTCTTCCAAATCATCTTTTCTGTATTTATGCCACGGTAAAATGATTTTGCATATGTCCTGTCTCAGAAATATGAAAAAAATATGCAGTATGCAAAGCAGCCAATTGGACTGCCTTTTGGAATATATCATCATTTATGAAAGGTGCACCTTGAAGCCTAAACAGATTGTGTGCAATTAATTGCAAACTGTCAGAGACTACAGTACTTTACTGCCAATTTGTAAATAAAACCTAGTATGCAAAAAGACTTAGGCAAGTGAGGTGAGTTTCTGTGGATAAAGTAAAGGCAATGCACAAATGCAGTGCAATACAATTTTTACACTCCAGCCTTTAAGAATATTGCTGACCGTGTAAGAAAAGGGTGTGTTGCAGAGTCCTTGAATGTAGCTAGGCTTCTCCATAGGTAAATGTTTTCCATAACCCACATGAAGAAACCATGGCTTGCTTGAAAAGCTAAAAGAATAAAAAAGTCATCAAGGGAAAAAAGAAGAACATTTTTTTTTATCAAAATAATGGTAAATACATAAGCTTTTTTCTATCCTAAAGATGTGCTGAACAATTGTGATGAAGTGTGGATCCTTCCAAATATAGGGGACTGCAAACAAAGCAGATTCCCTTTATGTCCTGATTCTGACCGTCAAATGATCTTTGTTATAAATATGCTCATCCTGGTGGCTGGCCAATACCTGACTCAATTCCTTATCCAGTGCTGTCTAGCTCCCTTTGTATCACTGCTGTTACCACCCTCTATCTCATTGTTCCCCTCTGTAATATTCAATAAATACAATATGTTTGGTGCCACTGCTGATCTGCTGAGCCAGTCAGTGGCCAGCTCAGTGACTCAGGCTTGGTCTCAGCTTCAAAAGAAAAATGATGATGCCTGTCTTTCTAGATTTGAACCCCTCTGGTGAACAGCATCACAAATGTAATACAGACCTTCAGTAATTACTGAAACAGCAGTTTGTCACCAGCTGCTGGCAGCACTGATGGACAATCTGCTTGTGGGTATAGTTAGAGGAAGGAATATGTAAGAAAATATGGTATTTGTGAAAGGCTTAACTTGGAAATTTTTTTCAGGGGATGAAATGTACATGTGAAGCAGTGTAAATGAAGAACTAGGTACCCATATCCATCAACAATTCATTACTCTGGTATTTAATATATATGAAAAAAATATTCCAGTGTAAATAAGAATTTGGCCCAAGCAGTAGCCACAACTACATGTAGCCCAATTTGTAACTCCTCTGAAGTTCACGTACATCAGCAGTTTCCAGAATAAGCAGATTTGGCCCCTGCGGAAGAGCAGAACTGCCTACGTATCCCAGTCACCCTCTGCACTGGTGCCATTGAGCAGGTCCTTGTGATGCTCAGTAAATAAAGAAATCTCTTCTCTACTCTCCTGAGCCCTTTAGCAGGCCTGGAGCTTACAGAAACATGCAGGCACTTCCTTTTGCTCTGTGAACCTGAAAAAATAGAAATCTAAAAGTCCACTCTTCATGTGAAGCAGTTCTCTTTATTCCTTTTCTCCCCTTATCCTGTAGTTCAAATGCAGTTCCAGGAATGACATAAAACAGCCGAATCCATGGATGGGGAGGTAAATTCAAGGTTGAGAGGAGATGAAAGAGAAAATGGACTCTGAGCTTGATAGGCTTTGGAAGGAGCTTTACAGGGAATCAGTACTCCAAAGGATGCTGTCGCGGGGGGGAAAAAACCTGCCCACACAGGGGAAACACAGGCCCAGCTCACTGCAAAATCAGAAATCTGGAATGGCGAGGAAGGAATGCACTGCTTGACTCAAGTCAAATTAATAATGATGCTTTGTTTCACAGCTTAATATTTAAACAATGTTGCTCCAATTAGTGAATTTCAGACATCCTGTTTTATATAATCTCTCCTCCCAAAATTAAGGTATTTAACTTCCTTTCAGGATATTTTTTTTTTTTTTTTTTGGTAATGAACTAGAACGCACTCGACTCTAGGGACAGAGGGTTTCCTCAGAAATTTTTGCTGAGTTTATGACAAAAATTGCTATGTCTCTCCAGCCTTTATTAACTCAAACCTACATGATCTGTGTCCATATCCCCTTGTTTGTTATTTGGTTTGTTGCACTGCTGGAGACTGCTGTTTCCCTAGAAAAGGCTCTCCCATCTGCAGCTATCGTATCTTCCCCTCTCGTGTCACTCAAGCACACTGCCTTGCAGCTTGCCTGACACTGAGGTCAGAGTAGAGCCACTGGTCCTGCCGGGAGCCCAGCACACCAGGCACTGCTCAGCCCCAGGGAGCTGTGGGTACGGACACAAGCTGGGCTCCCCAGTGCAGCCAGGAGCCAAATGGGATTTTGCCTGAGTGAGTATTGGAGATGGGCTCTCGTTCAGAGCCACAAACAACTCTTTAAGGAGTGTTCAGAAGATGGAAATCTGCTATATTACAATTTCAGAAAACAGTAGATGCACACTGGATGTAATGACCTTCCCCTTTCTGAACAGCTAACCCAAACACGGTGAGCCCTCTGAATAGTCCAGCTTTAGCCCTTGTCCCATGTTCATTAGTTATTTTTACAGTGTACCGTGATGAATGCAAGAGATCACTATATATAAAAAGTAGAGTTCAGTAAGCAGTGTGGAACAGAGCTTGTACGCTGGCTTACAGGTTTACAGTTACTAGGTTAGTCATTTCCAGTGATAAGTCAGGAGAATTTGGTTGATACTCAGGGTTTTGACCTCCCTTTCCCCTCTCTCTGCCACTGAAGTCACCTGAAGTCATCATTTTCAACTGTAAATTTTTAAGTGTTATCTTCATCTGTAGCAACCAGTGCTTTAAGATCTCAGCCCCACTCTTCTTACCATTCCCTCTGCAGGTGCTCCTGGAAAGTGAGGAGCAGACCTCCATCGCCTATGCCTATGACTCCGCAGTTTCCCGGGTCTGGTAAGGTAACAGTGTGTGCTGAGCAGCACTGATGCTATTCTGGGATACTAACGTGTACATGTCATAGTGCTTGTATGTTGCAAAGATTTTGGAGGATAGAATACGAAGGGAGAATAGGGGGACCTTACTATTTTCTTTAGAAATAGCCTTGCTCCTCTGCTATCCCTTGACATCTGCCCCTCACAACCGGCTTGTGGCACAGTGTGCACTTCCCTCCTCTGCAAAGGCTTTGTTCATTCTAGAAAAGGTTTCCAGAAGGATGCAGACAGCACTGAAATCCCACTCAGTCTGCTTGCTTTTTACCAGCCCTGCTCAATTGCCCTGCAAGAACAGAGAGGAATATTTTCCCTGCTCTCTGGAGTAAAGTCCTCCATTACCATGTCACAAAAGAAAACAGGCTGTTTGGTAGCTAAGGAAAAATGCTGACTTTAAACCTGAGATAAGGCCCTATCATTTACACTAATGAGCTCACTGGTGGGGAATTTGTAAAATTTTATGATAAAAAGTAGTTGTAGTCAGTGTTTGATGGAATTTACTCTTTCTTTTTTTTTGCTGAAAAAACACATAACTACTAATATTTTTCCCATTCAAACCCAGAGAGAAATAAATGTAGTGAGATTTGTCCCAGTAGGAGTTCAAAGATCTTGTAAGTAATCCATTATTTTAAAGATCTATTCTTTAACCACAGGTTGGTCTAAATTCTTCTAGGAAGGCTGTAGATACTTTTAACTGGTTAAATAACAAATGAGTTACTCAGAATGAGGAGCCCTTACTGAAATACTAATATCCAGATCTTAATTGTTGGTAACATGATTAAAAGTTAACTCCCTAGATCTGACAGCCCTCATTGCCATGTCGGATTTTGGTTTCTGATGGAAGTGCACCCTGGGATGCACGCTGGGGTTGCCCTATAATAGTTTCTATGCCAGGTACCACATATGTCCAGTATGTGCAGTGACAAAGGGGAGGTATCTAACAGCCTTTGTTATCTATCATATACTATCAGAGTAGTAAATGGCAAGTGTTAAGAGAGTCTCCTAGCTAATGTAGATTACAAGGACCTTGACTATTCTGTTCAGAACCAGAATAAATGAGCCTGGTTAGAAAGAGTAACCCTGTTATAAAACTAGTAAAAGTGAAAGAAAGGAAAGGGGGGAGAGTAAGCAGAGAGGAATAGAGACGTCTCCAGCTGAAGGGCTGGAAAACTCTCACAATTCAGATCCATGTGAGACATAAAAGAAATTCCAGCGTGTTTTCTCCCCTCTCCATTTGAAGTATTTAAACTCCACAGAGTCCCTGGTTCAATGCCTGGAAAAGCTGGCCAGAGATGCAATACAGTGCATGGACTTCATTGTGTGTGCAGCACTCACTGCTGCATGCAGACAAGAAATAAATCCTAACAAAATATTTCATGTGCTGGTTGTACCCCTGCAGCCTTGTTTTCTACTTAGGGGTAGCTGTGTCTCTGCGGTGCTGTCTCAGCCACCTCATCCCTCTAACAGTCGTGGTTTTGACTCATCACTTTGATAGCAATTTCGGAAGGGGTGCTGGGTTGTATGATAGGCACTAATCCCAGAGCTGGAATAGCAGAACGGTAAGCAATGAACATGGAGACATGGAAGTGGACTTGGACTTGTGCTGCTGAAATGAAACAGACAGACAAAAGGGAGAAAGTATCTAACAGATAGGAGAAAAAAGTCTGGAAGGGAGATAAGAGGGACATCTGGTTTATGGGCTCATGTTACTGATGTATTTTCTAACTCCATGAGTCCTTCAAGCACTGGGAATATGGGAAAGCAAGACAGAGCACCAAAAAGGATTGGTGTGAGAGACTGTGAAGTGGCTGAAAAGCTGGTCTTGCATGTGAGTGATCACAGTTACTATGATCTTTCAAGAAACATTGCTTTTTTCACAAAAATATTGTCAAACCCATGGCTCTTCTATCTCTGTCTTGATATGGCTCATCATGAAATTTGAATTTACTGATACATAAAAGTTTGTGTCTACTTGTGTCCTTCCTGGCTAGCTTCCCTCCATTACTTTGTACCTCATACAGAAGTGTTGAAGTCTTGCTACTTTTCTTTGAGAAGAGCAACCACTAGAGGGAAAGATGCACACGGAGAAGTTCCCCTCAGCATCAAGGGTGCTTCTTCCGTAAATAAAAACAGTCAGAGTTTTACCCAGCATTTGTAAGGTGGCCTGGTTTATTCTTTCAGATAAATTATATTAAATGAGATGAGGTTTAGTATTGCAGTTCCACCGTACATCCTGAAACACAGCCAAAAGTAAGGGCCAAAAAAAAAAAGAAACCATTGGCTAAATTACAGAGGAGATTGGATTACCTGTTCAAACAGGGCTCTTAATTCTGCGTATAAATAGAATCCACAAACACAAGAGTACTTCAGTAGACAAAAAAGCCAGCCAACAGCCCCTAATAACCCCTAATTATTAGGAGTTTCAGTTAACATTTGGACAGCTTTGTTCTTAATTCTTTTATGTCTGATGTGGCCACATTTACAATTACGGTGATCACACATGCTGTTCCAATCCATGCTGGCTTTAGCTGAGTGTTTTCTGGAAGCTTGGGTTGGGATTTTGCCCTGTTAAAATATAATTACCTACCTGAACAGCAAGTAATTTCCAGTTTGAGTTATTTATTTGTAACAATGCACTTGTTTTGACCGAAGTCTATGAAAAGAAAAACAAATCAAGCTCCTGACCTTTGGCATCATGGCTCACATGAAAATCTGCTAATATCCCATCCAAGTAATGAATTAACTTGCATGCTGTCAGTGAATACAGCAACAGAGATCTAGCTGTAAAGCAGATGCCTCTTAAGGTAAGACTTAAATCCAATGTATTTTTTTTTTAAAGAAAAAAGCTTGACAGCACTAAACTATAAACACTTATGATTGTATAAACTTGAATGTTTAATAGTTGTCTCAAGGCTGGTGTTTTCAAATGTCTTTAGCAGTGAGCTAACATTCTTTCCCAGTTTTAAAATTGTCGTATGTAATATATATATAGGAGATTAGAAGTCAAATACTATATTGCAGGAAGTCAATAAAAAGCAGCAGATGGCATTATCCACATTATCTTAATAAACAATGTTGTTCTTCAAAATATACTAGACCCAGTATCTGTGCAGACAAATGATCCTTATAGGTAGACAATTTTATGTTCATTTACTGCTGCAATCCCTACTCGGGTGAGGACAGTGTAAGAGTTTCCCGTTTCACCTTCTGTTTGCAACTACCCCTATCCAGGAAAAATTCCCACTTTTGAGACTGGGGTTTGCCACAATTGTGAATTGCAAAAGGTAATTTTTTGTTTTGACATTTTATCACAAACTTTTTGAACATTTCAAAACACATAAACTTACAGGGAGAACGAGAAGCTTATTCTATTTGATAGTCTTTGGCCAGAAGTGAGATCTGAAAGTAAAAATCAGAACTGTTTTTCTGTAGAAAGAAGTGCATGATTAATTTTGGGAAGCAATCTGGTTTAATTTGGCCAAATAAAATTACAGAAATTTTGCATATGAACATACACAAACGATCACCTAGCAGTTATTCTCAGGTACACACTTTGGAAAGCATACGCACTCTTTAGGTGTTCATGCTACCAACGGGTTTTACTCTCAGTGGTGCCATCTTTGTCCTGCAAGCACAAGTGATCCTGAGAGAATTTCCCTGCCTGGTGGAGTTCTCTCTCCCCTGGCACCTGACCCAGCCTGTCTGTGCTATTTTCTGTCCTTTCTCTGCTCTGTACAGCCTCCTCTGGCAAGTCCCTGTGCCCTTTCTTATTCTTCAGGGTGTGGAACATTACAGATAATTTCTGCTGGATGGCACCTTAACACTTCATCTGCTCCTGCTGCGTACTCTCTCTGAACTCAGCCTGCTCTTTGAGATACCTTAATTGCTTGCTGTGGAAGCTGAAGGTGACACTATAAGCAAATCACCATAAATACATGCAAACCTCGCTTAGAACAGCAAATCAGATGGTTGTAGGTAGTGCACGGTATGGATCAGCAAAAGCTGTTCTGCTCTAAATCTAATTTTTGCACATTTTCAGACTGTACAGAATCCCAGCAGATGCTTAGGAAGACAAGTATCTTAACTTTATATGGGTATATATAAATCCCTGAATTGCTTTTTGCTGTTTATACTTCATAAACTAATATAGCACTGAATAAACTGCATTTTGAGAACTGTGAACAAACTGCATTTTATAGAAGTTATCCAGTTACAGGTCAGACCTTGCATTTCTTACTCAAGAAGGATTAAATCAGAAGGCAAGTAGTTTGTAAAAAGGTGGTTTCATACACAGCTAGCTAAATTCTAATAAATTATTCTCTCAAAGGAAAAACTAAGGTTTCCAGTAGATTTCTCTGCAATTGTTTCCAGAGAAGCTTATGCTTGCCTCCCTCAGAGACCTTCTTTCTAAGTGAAGCTAAAGCTAAATATCTAGTGAGATTGAATTTCTAAGGATGATTTTCCTAAAACAGGATTAAGTCTCACTGAGAGTGTAATGCAAGGCAGGTAATGTTGCTGCAGCTCATGATTTAAACTGTTTTGTGGCTAAATTATATTTTGATTTCTACAGATAACAATTCAGTACCTCTGAGTTTTAAACTTGCTTTTGTAAGAAGGTTATTTTGGTCTCTCCATATTTTATTCTTTTTTTTGCCTGGAACAAAGTAAGCAACCCTCTCATCCCAGCAGGACAGAAACCATCCTGAAGCGGTTCTTCAGAGACTTATGAGGATCATTCCATTATTTCCCCCAGCTTCCCCCCAGCTTATTTTCAAATAGTTTCTTTGGGTTTTTTCTT
This sequence comes from Nestor notabilis, assembly GCF_000696875.1. Lineage (NCBI taxonomy): Eukaryota > Metazoa > Chordata > Aves > Psittaciformes > Psittacidae > Nestor > Nestor notabilis. Next base: position 2,475 of record NW_009935363.1, on the reverse strand, counting down.
TAACCATGGGTGGAACATCTGGGGAGTTCCACAGACTAATAGTCTGTGGTCAATTTGTCAACATGGAGGACATGGCTGGTTACCATGCAATGGACAGACAGTTGGCACATTTTCTCCATATCCTCAAAAGTATTTCTTAAAAGCAAATATCAAAGAGCTCTGCTTGACAAATAGTTTCAGTCTAGTATCTACAACATCTGTTAGTTTGTTAACACCATTCCCATTGTATCTGAATGACTATTGCCCTATTGTATCTCAATGACATTGATTAACAAGGTACTTCGTAATTAGATGGGGTAATGTAATTCCTGGCCCTCTGTAAACATCTGGATTTGCAAATCTGCATTCCTAGCTTGGGAGCTCTCTGCCACACATCACTAATTATGCCATGTTCTTGTATATCATCCTACATCCTCCTGCTGAGCATTTCTTCTTTGTTCCCAGTGCAAGTCAGAGGCTGTTGTCAATACAGAGAAAATCAACATAACAGCCTAGCACCGCATGTGACATTTAATGAAAATGAAGTCATGTCTAATTTGCATGGCTGGTGTTACTTTGTTAAAGCCAGAACTGCAGAAGCTGGGCGCTATCGTGCTAGTCAAGTGTGCAAGACCGATTGTCTGTGGCAACAGTGATGTCTGGCACAGGAAGCTCCGCATGCCCGCCTTGCCTGCCTGCCCACCTCCTCTGTGAGGAATAGGGCTTCTGGAAAAAAGTGACAGACTGGTTCCTTTTTCCAGGCCTGTCTGTTCTTGTTCTTTCTGTTGACTCCATCCCTCAGAGGCAGTGGGAAGAGGAAGGCCACCCTGACTCCTCCCAGGGGTCCCCACAAACAGCAAGGACAACTCCCAAGTCAGGCAGAAAACCCCTCCTGTGTCCAAATCAGCAAGCTGTAACTAAATAGCTCTGTAATACCAAAGAATTGATTTCTGTTGTGTACAAGAAGTCTCTTAAAGGGAAATATATGAATAAATAATTTTTTTTACATAAAAGAGAGCCGCCATGTATTATGAAAAAACACTCAGTCAAGCACTCAAAAAATTGGAAAGGGCACAGCTGTGCTCCTTCAGTTCCCATTTCCCTGTGTCACCTCCCCAGTACTGACAAGGGTGTGGAATGACAATTTTCACTGGTTTTTATTTTCTTTAACCCTATTAGTACCCCTCAGAAATATTAATTTCATTTTTCATAATGCTTCTGATTCTGCCTTTGGACTCAGTTAAGAAGGTAAGTGGTAATAATACGTTATAAATCATAAGCTTATGCCTAGAAGTAAAACATGTCACACCTTCTAAGAGGCTGTGGCTCCTCCCTCTCAGTTTTGTCTCATTTTTCACTTCTCAGGAGAGTTTTTGTTTCTATTTTGTTATCTTTCCACCTCCATTCTGACCACTTTTCTTCCCCTATGATCATTTTACAACTACACTGCTTTCCAGACCGCTTCACTGCTGAATGTCTAACATACAGCATGGGGTACTTTTGTCCTCCCTGAGGTAGGAGGCCATTGGTTATAACCAATCTGTCCCCTCAGAGCCAGTCAGTGCCAGCCCACAGGCATGCTCTGGTACTTCAGAGACTTTTGTCGGAGAACTGTACAGGCACAGATGTAACTGAGCAGGGCAGGAAAGTGAAGAAAGTTTTATTCGTAGCAGTTTTCAGAAAGCAATCGATTTCCCAGGTAAAATCTTATGAATCACACAACCCTAACAGCACAGAAAATAAATGAAAGCCTTTACCAAATTCATAGTGATTTGCAATGGAACCCAGTTTTGGATGATATTCAGTTTCCCAGGGAGGATGCTACAAACTCCATATAAGTTTTCATCTCTGAATAGAAGTTTAATTTTGCAAACCGATTTGCCAGTTAGAAAGTTGCTTTGTTCCCGTGGTTTGTTTCAAGTGGTCCATCCGTAAATCTCTTCTTTTGCAATCCCGGGCTACGATTTTTTGAGAGCACATCCAGAACACGCACTAGCCACATATCCACCACGACAAAGCAATCTGCACTTTAGGAAGCAACAACGGCCCTAAAAAAGCAGCCCGGGCTCGAGCCCTTG
>NW_009935363.1:0-369 GCF_000696875.1 Nestor notabilis | reverse complement strand
CTTCTGGTCGTGCCTTGCCGCCACAGACGCGCGCTAGGGCGCGGAAAAGTCTCTAGTTTTGTGAAGTTTCTTGCTGGGGAAGCCTGGCTGGGGCGCTGCGTTCCGTTCCTCCCCGGGATGCGAACGAGGAGCCTGGAGGAGACAGCGGAGACCGAGGATCCCGGGAAGGGGGACCCTCAGCATCCCGTCCCTCAGTACGATCTCCGGCAGGGAGGGCGCAGGGGGGCGGGTCCGTCCGCGGTAATGCTTTTTCTGTTTTCCGCCGCGGAGCAGCCCATTTCCTTCCAGCTCTCCTCGCCCCGTTCCGGCTCCCGGGCCCTCAGCCAGGCTTTGCCCTACACCCCGGTCCTCGCCGACTTGCCGCGGGCC
>NW_009935362.1:591-19996 GCF_000696875.1 Nestor notabilis | reverse complement strand
ACGAGCTCACTCAGTTCCTGCCCCGCACCATCGTCCTGAAGAAGCCGCCCGGGGCGCAGGTGAGACCCCGCCTAACACTGACCCTTCTACCCCGGTGCGCGGGTCCCTCCCGGTCGTTCCCGTGCTTACTTGGTTCACGGTTCCCAATGCCCTTCCTGGCAAAAATCCCGTGAAGCCAGCCGCGGAGTTGCGATAATCCCCGACGGGCAACGTTCTCTTAGTTGAGGCGGGGGCGGCGGCCACTTGGGAACAGCTTGGGGTGAACAATGGGGTGAATGGAGCGAAGGCGGGTGCGGCAAGAGATGTTCACATGTGGGGATGTGGAGCTGATGGAGGACAGGGAGCGGGGGGCCCCTGGGGCGTTCGCGGCGAGGTTGCCACAGAGGTTAACGCGGAGGGGCAGTGCTGCCACACCACCGCCCGTGCTCCATCCGGAATACTGGCAGTGGGAAGGATCCTGGGTCAAAGCCTGGGCTGCATTTCACTGCTGGTTTCTCTCGCAGCTGGGCTTCAACATCCGGGGAGGAAAAGCCTCACAGTTGGGGATCTTCATCTCTAAGGTGTGTCTGTCCTTCTACTATTTCCTTACCTGTGTCCTGTCTGTTCCCTTGGGTGTTGCTGAGCCAGCTGGGTGTGCAGGGAGACTGTCATATGAGTCTCTGAACTCACAGCTGTAATTTGCCATGCACCAAGCTGCAATCAGGCAGTCCTGCAGCATTTCCTGATCTCTCACCAGCACACACAGCATTGCTGGTGCACTGCAGTCCCTGCTGCTCCCCATCCTCCCCTGTCCTGTGGATGGGCACCATGGGGAGGCTCCGGGGCTGGGCTGTGCAGGAGGGGAGCTGCAACACCAGCTGTGCTATGGGTCACTGCTGCTGTCCCTGCTCTTCCCTTCACAGGTGATCCCTGACTCAGATGCACACAGGGCTGGGCTGCAGGAAGGGGACCAGGTGCTCTCAGTAAATGATGTGGATTTCCAGGACATTGAGCACAGCAAGGTGAGCACTCTTGCAGCCCTTCTGCCAGAGCAGGGACAGGATGGGGAGGGAATCATGCACACACCGTCTCCTTCCAGTCTCTCAGCCTACACGAGCTGAGCTGGCGACAACACAAAAGTTCTTTCCTCCAGCCCAGTCTGGTCACTGAACAACTCTTTCTGGTTTCAGGCTGTGGAGATCCTGAAGACAGCCCGTGAGATCACCATGCGTGTGCGTTACTTCCCCTACAGTAAGTGCCCTCCCTAAGAACGTTTAAATTCTGAGTGAAGGGTAAGACTGTATTAATGCTTGGTTTCTGCACCCACAGAGTTCATAGAGATAAGGGAGAGGGAGGAAGGTCAGGTCAAGCCAAACAAGGATTCTTCGTGAAATAGAAACTGACCCTTAAGTGAAGAAAGAATTAAAAAAGGACTTCAAACAAACTTTTATTCTAAATGCCCTAAAGTAACTTGAAATGACTGGCTGGGGTGCAATTACTACTTTAAAGCCAGCTGCTACCCAAGAGGGTAGCAAACACTGTTTCTACTTAGTGAGGTGTAAATGGAATATATCTTTTCCTGTAATATTTTTGCTAATTCCACCTTGCCATCAGCAACTGCCTCTCCTGCTCTTTCAGCCTTACCTTGACTTTCCCTTCCAGATTACCAGAGACAGAAGGAAAGAACAGTTCACTAGTAGGCAGCTGTCTGCTGGGTTTCCAGAGGGGCCATCCTGCAAAGAACTCTCCACTACTTTTCCTCAACATCTGAGATGACATACCAAGTTTCAGCTGTCACTTCCAGTACAACTGTCCTGTTGGCTGCACAGGCATCGGCTGTTTCCTGCATGGAGGGATACCAATGGAATCTTATTTAGCTGGAAGATGGATGGGGCTTTAGTCTGTACTCCTTGAACTGGGTGTTGAAACAAGCTGTTGGAGCTGATGTGGAAGTGGGTACCAGAGGGCAGCTTCTGCAGCAAGATCTGTGCTTCTCTTCTAGCAGGACTTGAATTAAACGAGGGCTCTGCTGGTTCTGGATCCAACCCTTGTTAACAGGTGTAAGGCCAAGAGGGTCTAAACATGCTGGAGCACAGCACAGCCTTTGTCCTCCAAGAGATTGACCTGCTCACTTTTCTGGTACCATGAAGTTCTTTCCTTCTCTGCTGTCCTACCTCTGCTCCTCACTACGGGTTTTACTTTGGACTCAAGAACAGGAGTAAAATCCACTCAAACTCAGTGCACATCTCTTGCTGCACTAGTCTGCTAAGGCAGGTTTGTACCTCTGTGCTGCTTTGCCACCCCCACCCCCAATACAGGACTGAGATGCTTGGAGCATGTTTGTGAACTGCTGTAGGTACTTGACCAGGTTCCTTCCAGAGCAGCTTCTGCACGGTTGAGGGTTTCGCTCACTGAACCTGCTTTCTTCACTTGGCACAGTCCTGTTGCGTGCTACTCCACATGGTAGTATCACATATTAAGTGCTATCAGGACAGCCCTTGCCCTGGCTGCCTGTGTGGTGTTTTCTGCTTACTTATAATAACTAAAATAATAAAGTGCAGCAACCAGCATTCATCCTGTTCCCACTCAGGATGTCTGGAGGGAGGGTTGTTTGTTACCACCCTCAGCATTACCCTGAGGAACTGTTGGGTGGACAGCTGGGACAAGGCTTGGTTCCCATCACCTTTGTGGCCTGTGGGAGGAAAGCATGGGATCCATGTGATGTGCAGCTCTGATTTAAGGCTGTTTTTCCACCCACTCCAATGGAAACCAGTCCTTGATTTTAATCTGGAGCAGTGCTTCAGCACTACCAGGAGCAAGAGCTGCAGTGGAGGATTGTGTCTGTGGTGGCACTAACAGCTTGCTTGGGATTGCCAAGGGTAGCAGCCTGACACAAGTTCAGCACTGCCAGCAAGGTTGCCCTTAGCTCAGCTGCTGCGTAGAAAGCTGAGCCAGGCTGAAGCAGAGTAAAATACACTAGAAAGTAAACTTTCCCAACAGCAAAATTAGCTTTTCTACCAGGGAAAACACTCTGGAAGCTCCACTGTAAGATGTAAGGTCTCTTCCATGTGGCCAGGCTTGTGTCCCATGGGGTGTTCATGTCTGCAGTCTCACACCAGTTTCCAGCATTTACATGTTCCTTGGGGAATGAAGATGCTCAGGTTGCAGCAAGGCAGCCTTCTACTGGTCCACCTTCGCTTCTCCCCCTTGTTGTGCCCAGACACGCCAGGGAGGTGGTCAGTTCCTGGCCCCAAAGCCAACCCTGGTCTCTGCCTGGTGGAAAACAAAGAGTGATCGAATGCACATGTCAGGCTTTCAGCACACAACCCAACTGCTGAGGAGCCAAGAGGCACCTTGAACTCTCCACAAGAGACTGCAAATACAACTTCAACGTTCAGTTTGTTCATCCTGCTTCTGAGCAGTCCCTTGCAGGAGCCCGGGGGAGATGTCCCCTGCCCAGGGCCGCTTCCTCCCTGCCATTACTCAGAGATAATTAGTTGGGTGCTTTCACAGCCCTCACACTGATCCTGTGACTGGCTGAGGGCAAACGGGACAGAGTGGATTCTTTCCCCAAGACACATTCATGGCTTAGGTATCTTAACTGACAAAGCATTAATAAGGTTTGAACTGGCCACTAGTCCATTTTATCCTCCAGAACCAGAGGGACAAATGAGCAGTTACTGCTTCCTGGTGGGAAAACAACAGGTCCAGGAACATTGGATAATTTTTAGCAACTTGCAAAACAGAGGCCAAGAGTCACGAGGGCTGGAGCAGGTCTATGTCAATGAATTAACTCCCTGGTCAGGTAGGCAGACTGGCAGAGGTACTGCAGGTAGCTTGACCTTTTGGAGCAAAAGCCCTTCTCCTCCCACTGCACTCCCAAAGCCACGCTCAAACTCTGTAAGCTCACCCTTCTTCCACCTTACACCACACCAGACAGACTTATCAAACCTACGAGTGAAATACGCAGAGGCATCACAAGGCCTCTCTTCAGCAGCAGGACAGCAAAGGTGTTGGTGAAATAACTTTATTTAGTGTGATACACGGCTGTGGTCAGACAGTCCATACTCATAGTAATAGTCACACTTACTCGGCTAACAGCTAGGAGACAGCAGGGCCAGACACACACTCAATATTATACACATCCATAGAGAAGACAGTGGGAAGTGACCTATTTCATTTCACTAATTACCCTCCCTCCCCATTACTTAGGGTCTCCTCCCTCCCTCCCCCCAGGTCCGTGACTGAACAACACAACAGCAGGGCAGTGCACACCTGCCTGTGAGAAGGGGACAGCAAAACCTGTTCTACAGCAGACACGGACACACCGACAAACATCAGCAATTCCCACACAACAGGGGTATGTACAGAGGAGGGGACTGAGCTTCCCGGACTGTGGGAAAGAGGTGGGGATGCTCCAGAGTGAAAAGGGAAACCACATCCCAGCTTCCTCCTGCAGGCCAGCTCACCTGGAGTGGAAGGGACAGGGCTCTGGGGAACAACAGGTCTGTCACCAGCAGTGAGGGGACACTAAGCCAGGTCCCAGCTAAGGCTGCCTCTTCCCCTCCTTTGAGAGCCCGCAGGCTTCAAAGTGCGCACGCGGTGTCAGTGACCAAGGGACATTTGCTGGGGGAGTGTCACCACCACCAAATACTGTTATCCCCATCCGTCACACCATGGTCCATCGCTCTCCTGCCCACTAGCATCCTCCCTGTCAGCATGACAGGGTGGGTGATGGAAAAAAAACAGTGGATGGCTTTCCACCATCTGACTCTTTCATTCTCCTCTCTTTCAAAAGACCTACTGGCTTGTGATTAGGACAGATGGTCAAACCCCCCCCAGGGCCCTATTAACAGAATTAGGAACCAGGGGCAGGGTGAAGAGGATGTATTTCCCAACCTTCAAGGTCAAAAAGCAAGACCAAAATTCATCTCAGCGGCATACAATCCTTCATTCCTCTGCCTGGGTCTGACAGTAGATCCCTGCCACTGCTCATTTCAGCTTTGGCAATGTTGCAGCTTAAAACTACCCCAAAAGTGAAGTGGCTACTAGCCCTATTCCCAGAAGCCTACTACAAAGGGAGAAACAGCTATGTGTATGACTTCATCAAGCACCAGCCTAGGCATGGGAGTAAAACAGCTATCACTGGCCTTCATTCTGCTGCAGCTTTCCTGCTCCATGTGAAGACTCTCCCATCCTATGTGACAAGGAACAGGAGAACAAAAACCAGAAAAGGAGCCTGAGCAGCATCCATGGCTCCTAGGGTAGGTATTGTCCCTGTAGCAATGGATTTCAGGTAACTGCTCACTTTTGCTGTAGACAGACAGGACCCGGGTCTCTACAAACCACCCTGAGGGTCTCTTCCCCACCCAGCCTCATGCTGCAAAGCTTCTTTACCCCTTTCCTTCCCCACATCTGACAGCCAACACTCACCAAGCGCCAACGTCCTGTGGATGGGAAGATAATCCAGCTGAGGAGAGTGGTCTGTGGGATGTCTCTGCTACACAAATGGGAGCAACAAGGCCAAAGCTATCAGAGTTTGGGGTTTTCCAGTGCTGTGTGTGACACGAGGGGCAAAACTCAGAAGTCATGAGTTAGCCAAGAGTTAGCCAAGATCATCCACAGAAAGGAGAAACTGAGGAGCTAACATTGTGTGTGCTCTGCAGGAAGCAAAAGCCTAGAAACAGATAACCTGTATTGTCCAAAAAGGCAAGGCCAAGTCAAACTGACCGGTTTAAAAGGAGCAGCCTTTCAACAGAGGAAGTGGGGATGCAGGAAAAAGGGCTGGAGTGGCCAGGGAACCAGGGTAAGATGCAAGGCAGTGAGGAAGGTGGAAAGCCCACCCCCAAGCTTTATTTTTATCTTCCCTAACTTGGTGGGTTTTCCAATTGCATTCACAAGATATATCTGAGCAGAGAGGCTCGAGGTGGGGAAGAGGGGGAGGAGGAGAGGAAGAGAGAGACTGTAAAGGGCACCACAGTGCCAAAGTGCAACAACATAAAAGGAAAGAAAAGAAAAGACAGGACACTCATTCTGCACTCAGGGCTCATACCATGCAGTAAGAGGGGCGGCCGGGGCTGCTCCCCACCAGTAAACAGGGAGTTCGCTCGCTTTAGTAGATTGGTTTTTCAGCCCACAGAGTAGGGTTGCCAATGAGCAGTGATGTTCTTCAGTGAGACTGGCCAGTTGGGGAATGTGCTGCTACAGAACGGGCCTGTTAGCAGGAGCACCCGCTCTCCGTTACTGGCTGCTCAGGAGGTTTCTCTAGTTTGATGTCAATCACTGCAGGAGACAAGTGAAGGAAAACACCCACTTCAAGGAAAGAACAGAGAAAGGTATCAGTATCTGAAAAGGCTGTTAGGTGGCCCTTCCTGATAGGGGCAGGGGGTTGAGCAGAGCATATCGTGCCTACAGGATTAACTGCAAAACCCACAGACTGTACACCAAGACCACTAGACCACTTAGTGACTAGAGCTGAGTCAGGCAGGTCTGTACACAAGACAGCCCTGTGTAAAAAAAGTATGGTATTTTAAATCCATACAAATTTTTATCCTAAGCTTAAGTGGAGAAAGCAAAACTTGTGTTTGCCATTATAAATAGCTGTGTATGTTTATACAGAGACAAGCAGGATCCTCAGTTTATGCCCACAGGTAAGCACCACACTACTGTGGCTGTTCAGCAACATCTCTGCAAAACCCCAGTAAGGCTCATCCCCACAATGTGACAAAAAGTCTGTAAGCCCAGCCTAACAAATGATAATTGTAAAATTCTATGAGAAAAGGAAAAGTTACTGCTGAGAAAGCAAGGATACTGTCTTCTTTGCTCTTCTCTGGTGTACTGTCCATCCCAGGTAAGGCAGCAGCCACACGACGGAAAAGCTGAAAAGTGGTGATAAGAAAGTTGAAGGCTTGTCAGAAATAAAAATGCATGTTAAAACACACTGCTCTGCAGCAGGTCTTGGAGTCCAAGTTGTACAAACTTGTTATGTGGGTACTTCAGCAAACAAAGTAATGATTGACAAATGCCACAAGAATTTTACCTAAGAAATTTAATAGGCTTTATTAAAGATGTTAATATGCCTACAAAACAGGGTTTTTTTACCTGTTTTTACTTGAACCGAACATGAAATTAATCAGTAGCAGTTCTTGCAGGGACATGCAGCACAATTCCCTCCTGCACTAAGCAAGAATGTCATTTGCCATGTCCAGCGTCAGCTGCTTTTGCCTACGGCAATGTCACAGAGCCCAGCTCAGGGCTTCTGATGACCAACCTTACAAGAAACTGAAGGTTTAAGAACTCTATGGAACGCCTGAGGTTTTACAGCCCATCTTTTCAGTTCAGTCCTGCTGTGAACCAGCCATTTCTGAGCGGAACAGCTGGCTCAAGTGAGCTGGTTTGAGCTATGAAGGATGTGCTAAGGGCTGGGAGGGGCTATCACAGCCCCATTAAAAAAAACAAAACAACAAAAAAAGGTTTTGCATACTGTTCAAGTCAATGCTTAGAGCTCCTCCTGCTGACAAAAATGCAGCAGCTAACACACTACAGACACTGACAGCTAGTTAGGTGAGAAGTGCTGCACACAGGACAAGAGGAATCATCTACTAATGACGATTTTCTCACAGTAGCTTGGCAGGGATTCCTCATCCACCCCTCCAAATTGGAAAATCCAGCCACTGAGGTACCATCGAGGTGCTGCAGTTTGCATCCTTTTAATCACACAAGTTCTCACTGCAAGCACCCGTCAGGCAAATAAAGCAACTAAGATGGAACCAAAGACTAAAGTGGATTCAATCCAGAATCAAAAGAAACAAACCCAAGGTCTTCTAACACCATTGTGAGGTTTTCCCAACCAGCTAATGTACAACAAACTGGTATGTTTCCTAGTACACCAGCAGTACTGGCCCCTGCAGATCCCTGCACCTTAAAGCTGCCTTACTCCCAGTGTTCTGTCACACTTCTGAACAATTGCTGAACTAGTTTCTAGTTCAGGAACTGTAAGATCACAAGTTTATAGCAAGAGGCTATGGATGCAAACTGAAATATGAGAAATTCTGTTTAATTGCAAGGAAAAAAAAAAGTTAAAGCTTGGTTTGACTGTATGGATAGTCAAACACTGACAAGTTGCCTGGAGAGATGGAGTCTCTAGCCTTCGAGATACTAGAAACTCAGCTGGAGTCAGTTCTGGCCAACCTACTCTGAGTATGATGGCTAAATTAGATGATCTCCAGAGATCCCTTTTGACCTCAGCTACTTTAAGATCTTCCTTTGCAACTTGCAAACAGAAGCAGAAACTCCAGTGCATCAGCATAAGCAATTATCCCAACCGAGGTCAACACTGATTTTAGAAAACAGTGTGTTAATGTTAACAAAAGCAAAGGAAATGCACAAAATTATGTCTGACTGGCTGCAAAAAATAGTGCCATTCCTATCCCTCAGCACATTCTGGTTTGGGATTCTCCTTTCAAGGTAAGTTTGCTCAGCATTAACAGGGAATCATTGACTTGACAGAAAAGGAGCTTCTGCTAGATACGGTGGCAGCAGTGATCACGGGGCAAGAAGCATTTCAGGGGTTGACAATGAACAAAGCAACCAAATATCCAATGGAGCATGAACCCCAAGCAGAAGCATACACATAGAGAGAAGTGAAATACAGATTTTTCCTGACTTTAGAACAGAACAATGATCTACCTGTTTCACATTGTACCCAGTCTTTGCACTGGTCTCAATAAACATCACATTCAGCTCTTTGGCTCTCTGTTCACCTTCTTCTGTGGTGATTTGCCTGGAAAAAGATGCAAACAGAAGCAGAAAGACAAAAAGGAAGAACAGACAGGAAGAGTTAGAGATGTCTGTGACTGAGCCGCTCTTCAGCGGTGTGGGCTGCTTCACCACCATTACAGGAGTGCACAGTCCACTGAGGGAGACCTCAGGACCTCCATGTCTTTAAGACCGCAGATCCTCCAGCTACAAATGAATCAACCTCAGGTCAGTAACCCAAGGAATACCTGGACTTATGACTATTAGTAACAGATGACCAGCACAGGATGAAGTTTGTGCAGTACATTTGAGCCTCATTCACAGCATTTTCAAGGGAATGAAGAAACCCCCCACACTGCACCAGATACATAAAGCAGTTTCTCAATTGAAAGGAGCTCTGTGAGGTTACAGAAAGGTTTCAGAAAGGCTCTAGCAGCAAGTACAGGGCAGCAGCAAGTGCCAGGCTGCTGACTGTGAGCAAGCACCTGCAATTGCATCTACAATCAACACCCTGTACATACCTGTTTCACATTATATCCTGCTTTAGCACTGGTTTCAATATACATCATATTCAGTTCTTGGGCTTTTCTCTCACCCTCCTCTATAGAAACCTGTCTACAGTAATGAGAACAAATCACAGAAAAGAAAAACCAGAACGAAGAAAAACAGTCCACAAATGAAAAAAAGAAAATTGCAGGAAAAAAAAACCAGCCACCAACTGAAGCAACATCAACAGGGAAGAAAAATTTAACAGGCTGCACCAAGTAAGAACAGTGCTATTTTTAGCTCAGCTTTTTGGCCTCAGAACTTAACTCACATCATCACTTTACCACAGGATGAATGGCTTCCAATACACTATTCTATTTCAAAAAATGTGACCAAGCTCAGGCTGACACTGTGGCTTTGTCCAGCCTTAAAAGGCCCAGTATTTCAGCCTCACACAAACCTAACTCCCTTTTTAAAAGAAGGCAAGGCAGCTTCTTTCACTGATACCTGGATACACACTGTAATTCCAAATTCTAGCCTAGACCAGGACTACTGCTACATGCATTAAACTTTTAAAATCAGAGTTTTTAGTGCTACATGAACTCCAACTGTAGCTATGATCCAAATAATGTTCTGTTATTTTTAATCCTCATGGCAGTGCTGGACCACACTGCTTCACTTACGGACTACCAGGAAATACTCCAAGGCTGAAATGATCTCATTGGGTTTTCCAGTTCCACATGAAATTGGATTTGGATAGAAATTAGAAAACCTCAAATCTAAATGCCACCTTATTCAGTTAGGGTGCTGCAGTTATTTCATGCTCCCAGGAGGGCATAAGAAATTCTAAGTGGTTAACATCCAGAGCTGGCTCAAATAGAACATGTTGGATTTTGCTCTGTTGTTTTTGTGAGCTGATTTTAGAGATTAGACTGAGCTGAGGTCTTGCCACCTGGAATTCTTAATCCGAATCAGCTATACACGTTTTTATCGCAGTTCTGAAGCTCTGAGCACTAACTTTTACCACTATTTCCAAAGCGAAAGGCACTCAGAATGGCCTCCCACTGGCAGTGGGGAAAAGCCAAATAATTGTCAAGACTAAGGTGGTCTGTGTGGAGGACACAGAACCCGTTTCTGTAAGAACCACTGGTACAAAGTCCACACACAGTAGCCAGTCAGAGCCTAAGTTTATACTTTCCCTCACTGACTCAAACCCCTTGCTGTTATTAGAATTGGCTATACTTTTCCTGCTAGACATGGCAAACTAAAAACTAACGGCATGACTTGTACAGGGATGAAGGGCAAAATACATCTCCTGACCCCAGTTTGTGCAGCCAGGGATGCTGGGTATTGTCTCACATGAGCAGTAGGACAACACCAAAACCACAAGGGAAAAAACACGTCGCAACACATCCTGAAGCAATATACGTACACTGCAGGAGTAAGCAAAGCAAAAGCTAGAATTTAAAACATGGCAGCACCCAGTGATGAAACAGTCAGATCCTTATTGGGCACATCATCCCAAGAAACAGAGGAAACAAACAGGCAGTTCAGATAACAGTGCAAGGTTGGTCTGAGAAAATATTAATGTTCCACCTGTACGGCTTTCCAAGCTGCTAGCTTTTGATCAGAAATGTCTCATGAAAAGCCAAAGGATAAGGGTTTGATTTATAAGACCTCACTTTGCTGTGAGATCCAGCTCTTCCCCAGTCCTACCTTTTTGAGATGCTTTCTTTTGCATCAGATAAGATTTCCCCATCATTTCAATACTTCCCATGTCCTATGATATATGAAGCACACATTTCCCAGTGCCCGGTGTACACAAAGGTGTTTCAGTTTAAAGTATTTGGACTGTAAGGAACTGCACAGCTTACTCCATCTTCCCTCTACCAATTACTACTGACACTAACCATTCAAATAAAACCCTTTCCTTATCTACACTGTTTCTGATGTCTTCAGAAAGAATGAAAATCTCCAAAAACATTAAACAAAATTTTTACCAAATCACCAATCAAGAGAAGAATCTGAAATAGAAACACAGACTTCTGAGAAGCCATTACATTGAGCACATTGCTTGAAGTGGTGGTGTAGAATTGAGTTTTAAAAGCCAAATGCTTTACTACGTCCAAGTGTCCCAAAACATTCAGTCCATGTGATTTTAAGAGTCTAATTAACTTTTTACATCTCTTGGGTAAATCTGCTTTTGCTAATTTAGTTTCCCCACACATCCACAACACCAGTTTCTGTTACATATGACATGAAATTTATGCTCAAAGGGAAACCTTTTAGACTGATACTGTAAAGCTGATGCTGCCTCTTGTAGCAAGAAGGGGCTGTACTGTGAACTTAACAGCTGCACATGCAGAAAGAGTCATATAATAGGATCACTGAAAAGACATATTTACTTGCTTTTGCAAGACATCTTTCTGGCTTTATCTCAGCATGGAAAGAAAAATCAGACAAAATACACTATTGAGAAACATCGTATAAAGATACTTCAAGGAATTTTTTTCAGGTTGGTTTGTTTTAATCAGAACTATTTGTAGACTAGCAAAAGGAAGTAACTTTGCATATATTGAAGCCAGAAATCTGAATTTCATGACAAGCTTTTTATGCTTCATTTAAAAATCAACAATTGTTTTAAAGACAGACAGTTGGTCAGTTCCATGCTTTTACCGGTCAGGGCAGCAAGGCTGCCAGCCCCCCTCCATTACCTCTTGTCTGCCAGGTCAGTTTTGTTCCCCACCAACATGATGATGACATCGCTCCCTCTCTCTGTCCGAACATCATCAATCCACTTGGAGGTTTGCTGGAAAGAATTTAAGTCTGTAGGGAAGAAATAAAAGGGAGTGCTGAGATTAAAACTTCTTTTCAGAGAGGGAGAATGCTATGCCTGTACTCAGGTGCTTCTCCAAATCTCCCCACACCACATAGAAATGACCCATAAATTGCTTTCTGCTCAGACAGAAAAACAGGGTGGGAGGGGGAGGGTGGGGGAACGTTTCAATGTTAATCGTATTTCTGCAGAACTTCTGGTTATAACTTATTAATTCTGCTAGTATGTAGTATTTCAAATAATGAGACACCAAAACATCACTCACTTGTAATGTCATAGACTACGACAGCAATAGTGGAGTCGCGGATGTAGCTGGGAATGAGACTGCGGAACCGCTCCTGGCCTGCTGTGTCCCAAAGCTGCAGCCGAACCTGCTGGTACCAGGCCAGGGAGAGCACAGAGAAAGAGAGAGACAGCAAGAGAGAAAAGAAAGGAGGAAACTGTCCTTTAGAGAAAAGGCCATTTCTCAAATTAACTGTATGCAGCTCCATATGAGAAGATGAGGTTGACCTTGTAATCTTGCCCCAGATATCCAAACATCATAGAAGTTGGCTTTTCTGACTCTGTGTGTAGATAAACTGCTTTAATTACCTCCTCTGATTGTCCAGATGTTCTGCTATTCCCAAAGTGGTTATGGCTACTACCTCAGTTCCTGACAGCAGTAGCTACAAGTCATACAGAGCTGGTCTTCCTGGTTACCCAGGATTAAGCATGGGGTCTCCACAGGACTCCTAAGCAATTCCCACATGACAGACATGCAATTCCCTCAGCTCACACACCACGTAGTAAACCGGCATCCATTCTCCAGCATCAAGAATTCAGAAGATGGCAACGGAATTTTCATGCAAGATTAGGGCAATCAGTAACTTAAGTTCCAGCAGGAAAAAAAAAAAAAAAAAGGAAATGTTATACACTGTAGGCTTCATGTAACAAAAACTGCAACAGATTCTCCCTTTCAGATAAGCACAAGAGTCAGAAACAAGCACAAATGCTATGAGTGGTACAGTTTGATCTCAAGAATTGTACCTGAACACAAACTGACCTATGATATACAATAGCTGTAAGGTCTGGTACCTGCCTATTTGAAAGAGCAATGGTCAAAACATGCCCAGCTACCACAGTGAATGCTAAACAAAAGCTTTTCACAACTAGGAGCGATACCATTTCTTTCCAAGTCATTACTCCACACAGCTAGCTCTACAAGCAGCACTACACTGCCAGAAAACAAGATTGCTGTTGACATTCTCAACAGGCAGGAGTTTCATGGGAGGGCAGATACCGATTCCCAGCTCAATGACACAAATTGGTCACGTGCTCACAAAGCCACTTGTTCAGCAGTGAGGGAGAGCAGCTGAACAGCACAGAACAGCAGTTAATAAGGCAGCTTGCAGGAGACTGGCTACAGGGGAGAACGCAGTTTCAGGACTGCTAATTGCCTTGTTTAGAAGGGAAATAGAAGTTGGACAGAGTAGTGTCTGCAAAGTGTCTTGCTACAAGCACACTCAAAACAACCCTGTATCTACATTAGGGTATGTAGATCCAATGTCCTGGGGCTTAAGGAAGTTTAGGGCTTACAGTTAAAGCAATTAGCTCATGCTTCGTTTTGAAGGTAGCCTTGATAACAGTAGCAAAAGTCAGAGCTCTTCACTAACCCAAGCAATTCAGGGTGACAAACTCCAAGAGACTGGACAATACTACACTTGTGCTGGAGTATCAGATGGATAATGACAGCTTCTGGCTCTTGCTCCTGGACTTCACAACAAGCTTCCACATAGTCTGCAAGACACTACTGCTGCTACACTAGACTATTCAGCCAGAAAGTTTACCAAGGTGGTGACTTAAATACTCTAACCTTCAGCTGCCTTCAAAAAGGCAACTAGAGGAAGTACCACAGAGCTGGGCAAGAACCGGCCCTGGTAATCTTGTAGTGAAGGGTAATGCTATTTGAGGCCTTCAGCTACACAAGATACTACGCAGGCACCCCTGAGGTGACCTGAGAAAGTCGGCTGCAGTATTTCTGTGGCTTCTCATTTCTTGAAGTCAAAGTTTACATGCACCCATTTTGGAGGGGAAGAAAAAATACAAATAACCCACCCAAACACAACAGTGTACCAAGGAGCCCACCAGTCTGGAAAGATGAAAGTCCTCAACTGACAAGAATTAATCCAGCCTATTTTAGAAAGTAGGCAGCTTTGTTCAGAATGGGGCCTGAGCTGCAGTATGGACTTTCCTCATGGATCTGTCCACAGGCCACTTGTGTATTTATTGTTAAGCTGCTGGGCAACTTGAAATGCAATTTCCCTTTTTCTTCTCAGCTCCCCACATGCTAGATAACAGTTTTTCTCTATTAGTTAAGAATATCTTGGCTAGTGTTTAAGTATGTCGTATGTGACTGTCCCTGTTTTACACTACCATGACCAGCAATGACTTACGGGAGGTTGTTTGAGGTTCCCAAACACAGTTACCACTAAAGACACTGCAAACGCATAGCTCTTTCAGAGGGGTACAGGAAACTGTGTTTTCCTAATTGCACTATAGTGCTTACCATCACCATGCAATCAGAAGTTCATGAGCACATTCCTTCAGTAACACAAGAAAGCTAAAAGCCTCTCAGTCACTAAGAACAGAACAAAGAGCAGTAACAAGAAAAAAAATGAAGTTATCTGAAAAGATCAGACCATCACCAAAGTATGATGAGACCAGATAGCACTTAATTGTTTCTGACATGTCTGGAAGCTGTTTTAAGACTGGCAAGATTTTTCCACCTGCCTGGATAAACAGCATCCTGTAACTGTCAGCACAGTGGGGAGAGAAGATGCCAAGCTTGCAGCCTGCGACACTGCCTCACCTGGGTGAGCTCCCAGCATCAGCCATCACATGCACATCTCAGCACTCCCCAAACAGATCACTTCAGTTTTATATAAGTTAGCATGAAACCAGAAATCCTCGCAGAGTTAACTACTTAAGCTACAGGACTGAGAGAAAGACAAAGTAATTATTATCTGGCCTCAGCATGCAAGATAAATCCTAACAGAAGTCTATTACTTGTTAAGCACTTCAGTTAACCAAAGGGAAGCAAACCCCTAGTCCATAAAGCCTCATGATAATCTAGAATTTGTGACAGAATAAAGGTGGGCCACAGGATTTCATCCGCACTATGTCCTTTACTTAGACTTTGTCCTGGTTCAAAGACGCAAATCCTGTCTATATAATTCTGCTGATACTGTAACTTAAAGGAAAAAGCCAGATCAAGTGGAATCAATAACAAGGAGTTATAATGAAGTAACTGTATTCATATCTTCATATCTTATATTAAAACACTCATGCCAAGAGTTACACAGTATTTCCCTTCTAAGCTCGTTTATTCTTCAGAAATTATGATAGTTACATCTTTCAAGAGCTCTCTAGTGACAGAACAAGAACTCACATGAATTGACAGCTCTCTTCTTCAATGAAATGGGAATCTTGAATCCTCCTAAGTCTTTACTTAGCTTTTATTTAAGTGATTGTTGTACTACTTTACCTACTCTGATAGTGTTCCTTTGCTTCCGCATCTGAAGTCATTACCTGTGTTACCTCTCTAGTTATCCAGAAAGGAAAACATTCATTCTGAGGGCTTTTAAAAAAAACAAACAACAACAACAAAGCACAAACAAAACAAACCCAGAAACAAACCTCCAAACCAAAACCCCCAAGTCCCCCACAGAGACCGGAAAGAAGAGAAAGCTTTTCAAAGGCTAACGATCACCTGACATTCCCATCAGCACAGACACGAGAAATCACAATCCCTACTCACCTACCTGCCAATCCTCTGTGTGTCACTTCCATCATTTGAGCTTTGAGCCGACCAGAGTTCTCCAATTCACCAGTTTCTGGATTATGGGATGGAGTTACCATTGGTTGCGGGGGAAGATGCTCAGCTACGTTCCCTCAGCCCATGGAACACTTACAGTCCTGGGGCCAATGGCCTATCTTAGCTCTTTTCAGATAACACCACCACTTCCAATCATAAAAGGTACATGTAAAAAGCAAGGTCCCTGCAGACACTCCAGCTCAATACCTACTTGTAATGTCAAAGACAATGACAGCCACAGCAGAGTCACGGATGTAGCTGCGGAACCTCTCCTGGCCGCCTGTATCCCACAGCTGCAGCCTGATCTGGGAAATGGAATAAGGGGGAAGAGCAGGAAAATGGAAAACAAAAACCAAACCTCAAGTGAAACAAAAATTAAAAAAAAAGCAAGGCAAAAATAATGCAACAAAAGAAAAGTTAAAATGGAACAGAAATGTGAAAAGAGCCAACGACACTTCTATCCACATTCTCACAGCAGCCTCAGCCCAGCACGTCTGAGAAACCTCCCTCCCTCCACAGATCCATTAATAACTCACACACGCAAACACATTCTTCCATTTAATCACAAACCCAAGACATCCCTAAAAAAGTACCTTCTCACACCATCTGTTAAGGGGGAAAGTAAGCATACATACCTCAGTGCATCCTGCCACGCCAGAGCTTTGGCTATACTGGCCACACAAGCTGACTGCAGCCTACAGCTAGCTATATGTGGTCACTTCCAACCATAAGGACATCAAACGGCTACCAATTAACCCACTGGAGATCCTGATGTGATGAAATGTATTAGTGGGGCATAAGCCAGAAGAGCAAACATCCTCTAGACTGGCTTATCCTGTGCTGAAATCCAACAAGCCTGGGAAGATACCGAGTTACAGCAAAGGAAATACCAGGTATTTCAAGAATGAGGTTGCAGCGGTAACATGGGACTGGCAGCCTGACAGCCAGGACTGAGGACAGGGTGTCTCGTGGCCCCAGTTCACTTAATGCCACAGGTCCCACTGCACTGGCAACATGCTGGAAACAGCACGCTTAGAGCTGCCCTCTGTGGGAGACTGCTGGAGGCAGTTTTGCAGAACCAAACTCCAGACATATTTGTCCCTTCTGCTGGCTAGTACATGCTACCCAGGCTGTTGTTAGAGCTGAATGATCCAGCACAGGTATATCTTCAGGATATATTATTTGGTGTAAGGACATATCAAATACGCCAAAGCACACACTGCAGTTAAGAGGCTCAGCATTCTTCATTTCGAGCCCAGCAGTCAAAGCCTGTTGCAGAATACAGCATTAGCCATAGCTGAGAAATTATTTCAGTGTTTGAATTTTTGCAGCTTGTGTTTTCAACACCTCTCCATTATTTATACTGGCTTTATGAGCTCTGTGAACCACTTACATAATCAGGAAACTAGCAGCATGCCCAATGAATACAGTATTTTTTGGACAGCAGGCCAGCAGGTGAATGACAGCCTGACCTACACAGCCACAAGAAATCAAGACTACACTGCTGAAAACAGAATACTGGCATTCCAAGCTGCTTTCACAGGTGTCAAGCAGCATTCCCAGGATCTTTTTATTCTGCTACTGCCAGCACCATTGAAGAATGTTTTCCAAGCAGTTTCTCCCAACGATTAAGCCAAGGTCTTTCCTAACAGTGAATCACTGGTAAGATGACAGAGAAACACTCGGGAAACTCACCACACACACTGGGCTGAGACTTCTTCAGAAGCAACAGACCCAAAGCAACACAAAGGACTTCTACTGCACCACTGGTCCCCTCCTTCCCGCAACAGCATCACACTTCTTAGCCAGTAGTAAAACTAGCAAAAAAGGCAAGTACTAGCAAAACATGAACTAATGAAAAGACAAATACTGAAAGACAGGAGAGGGATGTAACAGATCTCTCTGTGCAAAAGGGAATCTCATGCAAGCTAAATCCAAAGTTGTTTTGTTAACAGTACATCAGAACTGTGTTATAGAAGGAGCCTTCCTACAAGAAGAAACTACGCCACCACTGGTAATCATGAATGACTTCCAAACCTGGAATTGCCTGAGCTCTGCTCAGACCCATTTATACTGACAACCCCAGAGGCAGAGCTGCCAATTCTAGAAGCTCAGTACACTTACAGTACATGTTACAGACAGCCCATTCCCTGGGATATGGACATTAGCTTGCCCCAATTTTGCATGAAAGATTTTTACTTCATTCTAAAGGTGTCAGATATGAACAAATACTGGAAACAAGTGACAAAGGCTGTCCCTCTGAAGGCTGCTGTGGGATTTCAGCAGCTGTTGGAGGAATGGCCAGTGGAATAGCGTGCACAGTAACTGCTGCTCCCAGGACTGCAGTTGCCATGTTATCACAGAGATGCCTCGCTTACCGTGCGGTCTTCCAGATACATCGTTTTTGACAGGAAATCAATTCCAATGGTCGCCTGGAAAGAAGAAAAGCATTAGGAACTGCAACGTGCCTTCCAGCATCTGCAAATCAAAGCTTTCTACACAAACTCTCAGAAATGTTCACCAACTTAGAATTAAGCTGCTGAAGTCATCTGCCTTCAATGTAGCTGATAACAAACAAAGCAATCTGAATATCTGCACTATCGTCATTTCATGTCATTCTTCCAACACTTCTCAACTGCGCAAGAACCTCAGGGTCTTGATTTTAGCCTCAGATATTCATGCACCTTAACACAAATCACATCTGAACTGGGATCACCTTCTGGTCAAACACAATTCAGTTTGGTAAGAATTATCTCACTAGAAATATCCAAGACGTAAAGCAAATTACAGATACAAATTGCGGGCAACTGTGCTGAAAGCTTAAAAGCAATGTTTATTCAGGCTTTCCATTTCGGAATGTGCTTCCTTTCCAGTGACATTCAGACGCTTCATTTCCCAGCTCCTTCCAGTCACGTTTCTACTGCTGTGCAGCAATTCTGGTACAAAGACATTTAAAGTAATTTACCAAGCTAGCTGTGCTCCCAGGCACTGAAATCAAGCAGATGTACTATCATAACCCCGGGAACCAGAAGACAGGTTACTGATGTAACAGATTTTAGTATCTTAGACAGATTAGCTCCAGTCCTAACAAACACAAGGAATATTTAATGTGTTCTGGAAGGTCTCCGTCAGAATGTGAACCATTTAACATTAGAAGAGACCACAACAGTCAATTTCTACAGCAAGTAGCAGCCAGGACACAGTTTGTAAGAACTACAACAAGCACATAAATATACAAGAGCACCTTACCAAATACAGTTCCAGTGAATGACTTGTCCTCAAGAAAACAATTTTATCTTCCTTTTCCAACTTAAAATAACCCAAATCTAAACTAGTAACTCTTTCTGGTGTGCATTAAAAGGTAACACCCTAGTCTTACCTTCTTTAAAGATATTTGTTATTCCCTTGAAATATTGCTAAGTGCTTTTGACATAACTAATTCTTCCTGAAATCTTCAGGCCCTTTACACATTTTCAGCTTTTCATCTGCACTTT
>NW_009935362.1:0-560 GCF_000696875.1 Nestor notabilis | reverse complement strand
TTTTCCATATCTCCCCTCCTCTTTCCCTGCCAAGACTTCCTCAGCTCTATCTACAGCCTTTTAGTTAAAAAAAGTAGTAATAATAAAGAAGAAGGAAAAAAAAAAGAATATGCCATGCTGACTTCTTGCAGATCTATCTACACACTTTGGATTCAACCATTCCTACTTAAATGGAAAGCCTCTAAAGATGCCAGAGACCAAGAACTATCATAAGCATGTTTGTACCTTATTCATTCCATTTCCTGAGACTCCCATATGCATCGTAAGGCATCCTGACCTTTGTCTTCTCTGTTCGCCACCCCATAAACTAATGATTCTCCCCCTTTTCCTCAAGGCTTCTCACACACATACAGGACCTAAACCTTGCTTCTCTTCTGTACACTGTATTTCCTGACATCATATTAGATGCTTGAGCTTAACTGTGAAGTCTCATCTGCATTTCAAGACACATTCCAACCTTACATACGATACTGAACTGACAGCTCATGGGGAAATGTGCTTGGCCCCAACAGTTCTCACAGGCACAAATACTAATAGAGGGGAACAAATTTACCTATATA
>NW_009935361.1:0-773 GCF_000696875.1 Nestor notabilis | reverse complement strand
AGACACAGGTGATGCAATGAACCAAAGAAAAAAAACTACATTCAAAGCTGAAACTTAAATTATATATTTGATTTCACTTGTAAAAAGAAAAAAACTTAGAAGGAAGTACTTTTAGAAGGGTGTAATTGAATTCAGTTCACACTAGTGTAACAAAGTGCAGATTTCAGTTTTCCTTAGTACCTTGCATTAGTTCAGACAGTTGTTTAAGACAAAAATTTGGTGATGGCAAGTGCATACATTATTGCATGTTGTGTTGTATTTAACCACCTTTTTAACGGACTCTTGATGCTAACATTTGCCCTTTCACTTCAGGTTTTTCCTGCTCGTTCTTCATCAGCCGCTTTAGCGAAACTAGTGTTTGCTCTCTCTGCCAAAAATATTTGAGCGTAAATATTTAAAATGGCTCTTCATAGGATTTGTGGGCTTGAAAGCTTGTGACTTTCCTTTTTAGATCACGAATCTACTATGTATGCGACTTTATAGTGAGTGTTCTAATACTGGAAATGTATTTGCATGTTTTCGTTCGAGTGCGTTACCTGTGCTGTATCTTTTAGAATAGCTTGTGTTTATGCTAGATTTTATTAAGAGCATTTGCTAGTAGTTCAATTGTGGAACTTCTGTGCTAAGTAGAAAACGCTGTAGGCGTCAAGGACCACCCTTCATAATGAAGCAAGCATTAGCAAATAGCTTTTATTTACTAGCTGCTGATGCACATACAATCAGTTATTTGTTTTTAATGCATACATTTTGTCAAACCCTAAAATTCACAAATA
>NW_009935360.1:6013-8236 GCF_000696875.1 Nestor notabilis | reverse complement strand
CTTAAGGTTCTTTCCAACCCTAACTGTTCTACGATTCTACTCCCTGTTAAAACCACACAGATTACAGGAATCAAGGCTTAATCAGATTATTCTTTAACACAATCTCAGGCACAGTTGTGAAAAGATTTGAAGGAACATCTCAGATGGTTGCAATCAATCAGCCTGCTTGCAGGTGTTCTGCTAGTCTTTAGTATTTGAAAATAAGAATCTGTGAGGTTTATGCTCAGTTTGACCTTTCACGTTTTCAGTCTGACCTTTCACAGTGCTTTCTAGTTTTCTTTTTATGTTTTTATCTCAACTCTTTTATACAGTAATATTTTTTGATCACTGCATTATTATTTCCAAATTATACAATATTCACACACCTTCACATACAAGGCACAGTTGTTTGCTGCTTACCTGCTAAAGTTGCAAAGCAGTGTGTGGTATATTCTGTGACTAGACTCTCAAGAGTCAGTTTATGGCACTGTTAATCACTATTCTGGCACCAGCAGCTAGGTCTGCATAATCATAATGATAAAGTCATCACAAAACCTCTTTAATTAATTAGCAACAAATTATTATTATTCAAAAAGGAGCAAACCATTGCACCTTTTTTTTTCTTTAAGTAAAAAACTGCTGAAAAAGCAATGCAGATGAAGACAGGAGCAAATTCAAAACAGCACACAGAGGTAACTTTATTCTGAGAAACAGCAATTTTAGGTAAATTTCAGGCCATAACAATTTTTAAGTATACAGAAAATTAACTTACATAATTAAAGATAAATTTAGCACCTCCAAAACCACATGTGAGAAGTACCCTGCTCCCTACCATACCACAATACATGGGTTTGGTATTGCACCACCCCTTCTACCCCACAGTACCAGGAAATTGGGGTTACAGCACCATAATAGTGTGAAGAAGAGAGGGTTGCTGAGGTGCCTCCTTATTCTTCTTCATTACATGCTATTGAAGAAAATCCAAGGCACAGTTTCACATTATAACTTTACTGACAATAAAGCCAGTTGATTCCTGATTTCCCCATTTAGTTAATTATTTTCTCACTGGTATAGTTGTTCATTCTTCCATCTCCCACAATTTCACCTGCTTGTGAGACCAGTGAAAACACTCAGCTTCAGAAAGTAAAAGATAAATGTTTAAATTCATTTAAGGTGGGTCATTTTGGTGAGCTGTTTACTTCAAAAAGCTGAAAACTTCTATCACTTGGAAACTATCTTGGGAAGCAGCTCCATGTTCAGTATCAGCCATGCTATGAGCACACTGCTATCAAGAGAGATTTCCCCCATCTCTTGTCCCTCATTGCATCTTCTCATTTGCTCCCTGTGTTAGGACAAGCTGTCCTGCGGCTGTTAAGTCAGATCAGTGTGTTCACCCAACTCAAAACTAAATTTCTTTTGACAAGCTAGGTTTTGTTTTCACTCCATCTGAAAGCATGCAAAGAGGACAGTTTTACATCCTGATTGCATGAGCTAAATGGAGATAGCTACAAAAAGCAACAGTTCTGTTCTTCTCGACCACTTCCATGCAGACATTCCTGCACCTTCCCCTGAACTGTATTTAATAATACAGCTATTTGGGGCAACTCGCCAAAGAAAAGAATGCACTTTGCATCAGATCAGTGAGTTTAGGACTATTTTCTTCAGCAGCAGCGTGCATGCACAGTCGGTTAGGTGTAACATCAAATTGCACCCTTGGTCCATGGTAATGATGGCCTGACCACCAAAAAAAGAACAGTTCCATCTCCTCGCCCAACTTCTTCCTTCACTCCCCCTTTCTCTCACAGAGTTACGGGATTCATACAGTTGCACACTGAATCAATTCAAAAAGCAAATGAAGAGGAGTTTTTTTCTGTAAGGTTAGTGAGTTGAGTCAACTCAAAAGGGGTCAAAGAAGCATCAGCAAAGGCACCAGGGATGACGACAGTGTCTAGGGTAAAGCAGAAACAGGAGGAAGAAGTGCCATCACCCAGGAGCACGCACTCATATAGGAGTATTTGCAAGGGAGGAACTATAAGCCTGAGTCTTCCCTTGTCTTAAAATGAAAGCAAAAAGGGATGGATGTTAGAAACAGGTAAACTGCTTTCGGGCTACCCTAAAAAGAGGAATTTGCTGTAATTGTCTCTAAGCAACATAGTAAAACAGAAAGAAAATAGTAACTGTGTTGACTTCTAGTATTCATTTTGTCATCATTATGCCTGCCTGGATCAGTTATACACCTGCTTT
>NW_009935360.1:4464-5982 GCF_000696875.1 Nestor notabilis | reverse complement strand
GAGGGAAAGAGCAGCACTCCAGCAGCTATCATCCTTGCAGGCCAGACTTCTCCCCATGGAGGCAGCCTCCTATTCTGCATAGCAGACCTCCTCTACCTTGGGATCCTCACTCACATGAACCATCTTCCTTCTCCTCCTTTTTGCTGCTGCTTGAAAAGAAACACACATGCATGGATGTAAGGAGGCCTGCAGGGATGAACAAGCAGCTCCTGACAAAACCCCAAACATAAAAAGGAAGCATACCAGAGGTAGAAGTACGGACAGGTGATTTTAAGGAATACGGAGACTCTGTCTGAGCATTCAGGGAGGGGACAGCAGTGGATTTTTTTTTTATTCCAGTCTTTTTAAGGCTTTAGACAGTATGTTCCATAACCTTCTCATAGGCAAACTGATGAAGCTATAGACTAAATAAGTGTACAGTGGCTCAACTGCCAGGCTCATATGGTTGTGGTCAGCACCATGGAGTCCAGCTGGGGGGCCAGTCAGCAGTGATATATCTCAGGGGTCAATACTGGAGCCAATTCTGTTTAACTCCTTCATTAATAACCTGGATGATGGCAGAGAGTGGACCCTCAGCAACTTTGCAGATTTTGTTACAAGACTGGGAAGAGTGGCTGATACACCATGTGGTTGGGCGGCCATTCAACGGACCTCCACGGGTTGAAGAAATAGGCAGACACAAACCTCATAAAGGTCCACAAAGGGAAGCACAAAGTCTTCCACCTGGGGAGGAACAACAGCATGCACCAGAATGTGCTGGCAGATGACTGCTGGAGAGCAGCTTTGCAGAAAAAGATGTGGGAGTCCTGGCGGACAAGGTGAATGTGAGCCAGCAATGTGCCCTTGCAGCAAAAGCCAACAGCATCTTGGGCAGTACTGGAAAAAGCACTGCCAGCAGAAGGAGGGAGGTCTTCTTTAGGTCATGGGATCGAACTGTTTGAAAGAAAATTGCACTTGATATAATTTGCACTTTCTATATTCCCTCAGTAAGTTGTGGATTAGAGTTGTGACAAGGTAAAAGTACTACCCTGTAGTCATCCAGTCATCTCCTCTGTCCTTCATGGTTATGAGTCTTGATAAGGCAGTAGATGAAGATGGTGCAGATGATGCAGAAGTGAGAGTCCCCAGCAGCATCTCCAGAAGAATAGTGTACCTCTCCATTGCAAATATGTTGCCTTTCAACAGATCTGAATGTTCAGTGTTCACCAAGATCATTGCTACCTTTTCTTCAGCACTGTTTGGCAGTGCCTTCTCGTGTTCATCTTACTGCTTTCCTTTCAGCATTCAAAAAATGAGGAAGTTGTTAGTGAACTACAGCACTTTGCTTCTGTGTCCCAAAGTAAAATATTAACCTCTAAGAATTCTTGAAAAAATTTCAGCTCTAAGGAGGCTCAGACTACATGTGCTGCTATCCTTTATTTATAGCATATGTTCCTAGTACCTGGAGATTCCCTTTTTAAGAATAAAATCACGACATGGAAAGATTTTCTCACTGCAGCCGTTGCACTTACTCCCATC
>NW_009935360.1:0-4433 GCF_000696875.1 Nestor notabilis | reverse complement strand
GCTGAACCTGCTGTGAGTTTCTTTAGTCTAAATATTTATATTTGCAGACTAAAATGACAGATATTAGAATAAAAATTTAAAACTCAAATGATTATTTTTTTTTTCTGGGTTTTTTATTGCCCCTCTGGAATATGGCAGAGCCACTAATATCCTTGTAGTGTGCAGATCTGTTTGGGTACTTTATACCAGAAAAAAAATAGGCTTGCATTTCAGATGCTACTTCTTATTAATATTCCACATAGTAGCCAGTGTAGAATATAAATGACAAAACTGGGTAAAAACCCCCAAGAAACTGACAGAATAAATTCAAGACAAATTTATCCTGTTAGTGTGATCCTTTTAAGGAAGAAAAAAAAGCACCATCTACCCTAAAACCACTCTGATATTGTTGTGTATTTTGATAACAAGTTACTGTTTTTTAAATAGAATCATAGAATCATAGTATAGCTAGGGTTGGAAAGGATCTTAACATCATCTAGTTCCAACGCCCCTGCCATGGGCAGGGACACTTCACCCTAGACCATGTCTCCCACGTCTCTGTTCAACCTGGCCTTGAACCCTGCCAGGGATGGAGCAAGTGGTAACTTTTTTTGGCAACCTGTTCCATAAACCATTTTCAGTACAAGCATTTACATAGGCAGACCTTCAAGAAAGCTCCATTTTGCAACAAGGTGAACTAACACAGAGACTGAGCACACAGGAAATCCCACTAAGGTTATGAGATCACACCAAGATCACCTGATGAAGAAATACTATACCAAAAATAGCATTTCTTCCTTTTGCTGTCTTCCTTTTTCATCTACGGAAAAACACTCCTTCCTTGGGATCTGGTCTGTTACCTGATTGCTTTGCTGATGTTACAAAACACACACGCATGCGAACACCCTTTGGTTTTTTTTAATTACAAGACGAAAAAGTAGTCTACCCTGAAAAAGAGGCTTAACTCACCCTTTCAGCCTGTTAGCAGGGCAGATCCTGAGCTATCATAGTATAGATATAGTATAGAAAGTGGGGTTATTTTTGTCAACTCGAAGTGAATGCACAAAATGAGGTGCTGTCACCAACATATTAAAGGCTTTGTCTGAGAAATGTCTAACTCTCAAGAATCATTCTCAACTTTCATGAGGACCTTTAGTTGAGCAGGTTTAAGCAGATGGTGCTACCCTAAAATTATTTGCTGTCCTCTTTGCTGTATATATAGCTTTGCAAATGCTAAGTTTGAATTTTTGATGAATCAGCATGCTGTATTTTCCCACTTATGGATGAGAACGTCTGTGGGTTCCTTCTCTTACTTATCTCTCCTATTCCAGAGAACTTAGAGAAACTCAGATAATAAAAATGGCAGAAAATACAGAGACTCAAGATCATTTACCATTTTTTTTCTCAGAATTGTTGGAAGACTGGATCGCTGCAAATATTACAGGTTTCTCCAAAACTAAATGAATTTCTGACACAATCCTGAGAGGACTAAAATTGCTCTGCTGTTAGCATTTCATTTCAAACAAATAGCTTTCTCTAGGAACTAAATGCTAATGCTTTCCAGATCCTAGTCTCAGGAACTGTGTCTCTACCTACTAGTTGTTACTGAGAAATATGGGTTGGAAACATGGCAAAAACATCTTTTGGAAAAGGACCCATCCTCCTCTGTCTACACACTTTTCTCTCCAAAAAATATGACATACTCAAATGCACACCAACAAAAAAAGGCACTACACTGACAAAAGTTGGAACAGAGGTGGAAGAAAGATCTGATTGAAACATATTTGCATTTGAAACTCTTGATGATGGTCTAGATTTATGCATCTAAATTACAATTAAATAATGTTAAGGTTGCGAGTAACTCACAAGAGCAAAGAAATGTGCAGTTAAAGAGGAAATATACCATATGTCCTTTGATATCTAGGCATATTGCAGTGCATTAAGAAAGTCGTAAAAGAGACACCCTGTTGTGGTTATGTGTTCTGAGACATGTGGCACATTTCCATTGCAGCTATCTATTTCCCTGCTTGTATGCATCTGTGCCATCATTTAAATGTTGATTCTGAGTGTGAATTTCCCTTTGTATGGCAAAAGAAAATGGAGCTGCAGACTCTTTTTTCAATGTTTCTTTAGATCTGTTGCTATTTGTGTGTGTGGAAGCAAAAAATGTTAAACACTTGAATGAAAAATCATTACAAAACAAAATTAATTTAATCGTCAGACAAAATCAGGCAAAGGAGATGGGTTTAGTTATTATGAATGAATGATCTTATATCTTCCTCTAAAAATTGATGCAGCTGAATCCTAAACACGGTTCTTCTGTATTTTGCATGGAAATAGGCATGTGCTAAAAAGTTTCACATATTTAATTTATATCATTTTGGCAAATACAATGAGAAATTACTCCTTTCATTTTAAGGTTTGTCACCTGTGGCATCCCTCAAGCCTATTTTTTTTCCTCTATGCAAAAACCACCAGAAGATGTGGGAGAATAGGATGGAACATTCAGATTGATAGGACAAGAGGGAATGACTTAAAGCTGAAGGAGAGGAGATTTAGATTAGCTATTATGACAAAGTTCTTTACTGTGAGGGTGCTGAGGCGCTGGCACAGGTTGCCCAGAGAAGCTGTGGCTGCCCCATCCCTGGCAGTGTTCAAGGCCAGGTTGGGCACAGGGGCTTGCAGCAACCTGGTCTAGTGGAAGGTGTCCCTGCCCATGGCAGGGGTTAGAACTAGATGATCTTAAGGTACTTTCCAACTCAAACCATTCTATGATTCTGTGATCTTAAAAGCAGTATTTATGTGCCTGACATTGAACCCACATTGTGTCAAACGCTGTGATCACCAAGAAACTCCAATGTTGAGTGTTTTATAAACAGTGCTTGGGTAACCAAACTATGAGAGCAAGGTGTTATACTTGTGGGAAGAGGAAACCATTTTGGGGAATTTCCAGAGTATTTCATGAGAACAGGTTTTCCCTCCAGTTGCTGAAGATGCCGCAGCCTTGGGGCACTTTCAGACATGTCACCAGTTCTCCAGAGCCAAGTATATACTTCTGCTGAAGAAATAAATCCTCTTAATTCTATTTGCAACTGGGTAGGAGATGGTACCTTCTGATTACATGCCGATTGGGCCAAGGCTGTCTTGCATTTTTCATTCCTGTGAGTCTTTGATGTTGCTTGTATTAACTAGAAATAGTATCAATTTGAGCACAGAGCTATTACGAGTTTACTCCAAGAGTTCACTCCAAGATCTTACAATAATAACCATGAATCACCATGAAACATATCGTGGTGATTAGAAAAAAACAGGTTTCTTCAACCCTTTTTTTTTTTTTGCTTTTGCTTTCCTACAAGTGGAATAGTGATGATGATGATAAAGTGTGTGTGGGAGACAGAAAAAAAAACAACAACCAAACAACCTACTAGTCCAAAAAATGGTCCCAGATACCAGGGTGATGAGCGAAATGGTTAGAAACACAGCCTAATGGATATGCTGGCATCACTCCTCCTCCTTAGCATGATGTACAGCGCAAGGACTGGGCCAGAGACCTTTTCGGGAGAGGAGAGCAAGCCAAATTAGCATCACATCAAGTCAAGGTCCTGTATAATCTGAGGAGACAGGGCAGAAGCAGTGCCATTCTGGTAGCAGAGAGCATCAGGCCCAGGTGGCGGGCCCTTGGAGAGAGGCATGCTGTAGGAATGCAAGAACAGCTTGGAGCCAGCAGCCGAGGAACTGGCTGTCGAAGGAAAAAGCAGGGGGTGATGGGCAGTCGCAGTAAATCCTAGGGCAGCAGAGCTAGGAAGAGTGATCTTCATGGGGCTGGGGAAAGGAGCCAGCCTATAGTCTGAGGGGAGAGCATGCCAGTTGGGAAGCAGCTGTACAGCCACAGGGTGGCCATGGATGCCACTGACAAATGTGTGCTGTAACCAAAAAGGTTAGGGCTTGAGGGAACAGCCAGGGACTTCAGCCACAAACAGCTGAGAAACAGAGCAAGCAATGCACCGAGTAAGGAACAAGATTCACTTTTGGTCGTGTGGTGCCATGTCACATCACTGAGTAGCATCCCATCAGCAACAGCAGCATGTGCTTCTGTGAACTGTAAGAGGAGAAAGCAGGCCACAGCTTGGAAGGGAGACAGCCCTCGAAGCCTGCAGTGTGGCACTTGAAAAGCACACAGACTGAGCGGGGCACGTACCCAGGAACAAGTAGATCTAAGATGCTTCAATTGGGGATTTTCAGCTTTACTGTACTATTACATGTACCCTGTTTCCACGAGACCCCATCCTTGTACAGAATAGTTTGACTTCGCAAACTGAGATTCCCTCCAGTGGCCACACTGAAAAAAAACCAAGGCGAGTATTTAGCACTTTCAGCGTCTGTAATTTACTTAAAGTTGCAGAAGTATCTGCTTCTCCTCTCCATCTCGTTCTCGTGCCAGGGAACCTGCGGCC
>NW_009935359.1:1841-2731 GCF_000696875.1 Nestor notabilis | reverse complement strand
CCCCAACCCCTCCCCATTGCAGCACAGCACAGAACCCAGCCCAGAGTCCCACCTCCTGCAGTCTCTCCCTCCTCGCGGAGGTGGGGGAGACCCTGACAGCAGCGCACGGCCCGGGGTGCTCTGCCTCCCGCCGGTCCCAAGCCCTGCCTGGAAGAGCCCGGTCCCTCACCGGTCTTGCAGCAGATCTCGTCGTAGCTGTGGCAGCCCGGGTACAGGCGGGGCGGGGGGGCCCTTTCCCGGGCAACCTTAACGGGGTATTTCTGGAGCCGCCGGATAAGGCCCTTCATCAAACCAAACTGGATGAGCCTCCTGGGGATGAGAAGAGGCTGGGACCCCAATGCTGAGGTGTCAAACACCCCCCTTCCCTTCTGGTTCCACCATGCCACACCACTGCCCCACGGTTTCCCCCCTACCGACACAGGGGTTGGGCACTCCCTCCTCACTCCCCCACCCCTGGTCTCACCACCGCCCTTGGGGATCAAGCAGGAGGGCGCTGGGTCCAACCTCTCGTCCACCCTCTGGAGCTGCAGGGTGTAGCGGGAGATGAGGTCTCGCATCGTTGTGCCAGGGCTCAGCCCGCAGTACAGCTGGAAGACATCCCTGAGGCTGGCTCGCTTGTGCCCTGCAGGGACAAGTCACCAGTCAGCTGCCTTCTCCTCCTGCCTTTGCCAGCAGCCCAGCGCGGGGTCACTGTACCTTGTTTGGTGACATAGGACAGACACTCCTCCTGGAGACACTTGTCATCCACTAAATCCTGGACCTTTGGTGTGGTGCAGTAGACATTGGAGTACTGGAGGGTGAGGGAAAGCAGCTCTGCTTAGCCACAGCTCCAAGAGAGACAGACCCACCCCACTCACAACGCTGCTGTCCCCCTGCATGGCCACCCTGAC
>NW_009935359.1:0-1809 GCF_000696875.1 Nestor notabilis | reverse complement strand
CACACTCCATGGCCTGACCCACCTGGAGTATGGAGACGAGTGTGACGACCCCGTAATACCTGCAGACAGACAGGGAAGCGTGAGAGCCTGTCTGCCAGCACCCACGACCCCTCCCCTGCCCTTCCACGCACTCACAGCAGGTTTTGCACTGCAATGCGCACCAAGTTCAGCTCCACGTCGGCTTCTGCAGAAATCTTTTGGACATGCCGAAAGCCATCAATGTAAGGCAGGATCTAGGAAGGAAGGAAGCGAGAGCTAAGAGGAGAGAGAGCAGAGGCCCAAGGCATCGCACTGAAGCCCAAGAAACTCCCCTGCGTCTGGAGGTGCACTCGGACAGGCTGGCTCCATCCCCAGCAGCATTTTATCCTTCTTGGGCAAATTGCTTGCTCAAAGCACAAGGACAAGGGGAGCACCAAACCATGCTTATTAATGTGGTGATCTGCAGGAAAGCCTGACACCCCTCCGCCCCTTGGCAGGCTGGAAACATTCAAAACATGCTGCCCCTCGTCAAGCACACAGACCTGCTGCGTGGTGAGATCCCACTGGGAGTTGAAGAAGTCGTCCTTGTCTTGGGTGAAGACGGGGACATCGTACTCCTGCACAATGGGGGGGTCCGGGCGCTGCTCAATCACCTTCAGGTGGATAGTGTTCGACTCATCTGGCCGGGGAAAGGGGAACACTCAGTCCCCACAGAAACCTCTGCTCCCTCGGGAGCTTGCAACCATCAGCCCCAGGAGAGGGAGAGGGAAAGGCCCAGCTGCCTCCCAGTACCACCCTGCCCCACTTCTGCCCGTACTGCTGGGCCAGCAGGGCTTCCATACCTATGGGCAGGGTGCACTTTCCTTTGGCATTCAGCTCCTCCAGCAGGATGGTCATGATGGGAACCAGCTTCTGCTTACTCTCCTCGTTGGAGATGAAGCCACTTTCCAGCTAAAGAGAGCAGAAAATCAAATCAGCTCTGCCCCACAGGATAGGAACCGCACATTGCGGTTCCTGTCCTTCCTTTAAGTGATGTGTGGGTAAAACCAGCATGATCACCTCCTAGCCATAAACCTGGTCCCTGCCCCCGCAACGCCCAGTGACCCACAACATGCACCAGGACACTGGTGTCTCTGTGGGTTGGACTGTGAGGCAGCCAGCCTCTGCTCGCACTGGCTCGGGGCTCACCTCCAGGGTGGTCAGGTAGCCAGCCAGCTTCTTCACTATGGGCTCCAGTGCACAGGCCTTGGCTCTGGCATCGCACACGAAGCCCAGGTTGAAGAGCAGAGCGTTTCGGCTGTACTTCTTGTGCTCAATACACACGGGGCAGCCGATCAGCTTCTTCTCCATGGCCGTCCTGCAGGACAAGTATAATCTGCACCTATGCCCTCAGGGTGGCCTGAGCCCCACACAAGGATAGTTCTGGAAGTGGGGGCTTCTCCGCTTTGCATTTAAAATGATGTCTAATCCTCAAATGGTCAGAGTGCAAAACACACACGATGAAGAAAGGGGTTAAGAGAGTCCACCACCAGAGAAGAAATCTCCTTTTAACACCAGCACTGCTCTCAAGACTCGTTTGCCTTCCCTGGAGCTGGTGCTGACAGAGACCCACACGCAGCACCAGCCTGACCCAAAGCCTCCCGCACGGGTAACCGCGGGCGCTAAGATGAACGTGGGGACCCCGGGACAGAAATCGCGGTGCGCCGGAGCTGGCACGGCACATCCCCGCAGCACTCACACGGTGATCAGCTTGTTCTGCAGCTCGGGCTTCGTGATGACGTACACCTGGATGGTGTCGAACAGCTCCCGAGAGATGAAGTCCTCCGGAAC
>NW_009935358.1:35424-37769 GCF_000696875.1 Nestor notabilis | reverse complement strand
AGCCCTCAGCAGCCTGGCTGGGGGAGGGCTGGGCGAAGGCGAGTGAGCAGGAAGGAAGCTTCAGTGATGGTTTTGGTCCCTGCCCCCATTCTGTCTTTCGTCTGCGGGGCAGGAGCCAGATACCACCATTCAAAGGATCCGTTCGGGTTTCCCACAGATGTGCGGCTGGGTCCCTATAACCCGGTCAGCTGCTGGCCTGCCACCAAGCATTTGTGGAATTGGCTCCAAAGGAAATGAAGCAGGGCTAGGGCCAGCATGGAACTTACCTTGTGTAGCTCACGCAAGTGATTTTTCTGAGAGTACTGAGACTCTAGTTTCTGCCAAATTCATATTTTTATGGATGTTCTTTAGGGTTGAGTAAAAAACCCTAACTCTTTCATAATGCCAGCTGCTGGCCTGCCACCAAGCATTTGTGGAATTGGCTCCAAAGGAAATGAAGCAGGGCTAGGGCCAGCATGGAACTTACCTTGTGTAGCTCACGCAAGTGATTTTTCTGAGAGTACTGAGACTCTAGTTTCTGCCAAATTCATATTTTTATGGATGTTCTTTAGGGTTGAGTAAAAAACCCTAACTCTTTCATAATGCTTTTTCCATGCTTGCTACAAGTCATTACATTTTTGCAGGTTTTTTGTAGTTACTCATTTGCTTCTTTTTGATGTAACGCTGTTTTACTTGTGTGCTAGGTTAAAATCTTGCTCTGCATGAGACTTTCTTTCAAAGGGTAAGGAACAAAAAGTCTCATCTAAAGAACATGTTCTTTGCATTTATACACGCAGGAGGAAAAAAAAGAGAGGAATATGCAGTTTTACACATCAGGACATCTCTTAAGTCACTTGGCTCTTCAAAAACCAGATTTCTTGCTTCAAACTGAAAGAGGGTAAATTTATATTAGATATAAGGAAGAAGCTCTTGATTATGAGGGTGGTGAGACACTGGCACAGGTTTCCCAGGGAAGTTGTGGCTACCTCATCCCTGGAAGTATTCAAGGCCAGGTTGGATGAGCAACCTGGTCTAGTGGAAGGCGTTGCTGCCTGTGGCAGGGGGGTTGGAATTAGATGACTTTTAAAGGTCCCTTCCAACCCAAACGATTCTATGATTTTTGCTGCATGTTTGTTCAAAAGGTGGATCAGTTGCTTGAGGGATTTTTGTGAGAAGACGATGAACAGCATTTGTGGTACTTAGAAAAATAATGGTTTGAGAAGTCACACTGAATTTCAGAAGAGTTCTGTCACTGTTCCTAATGAAATTACTTGCTGGAGAGTTTTGAAATGTATATGTATATTTACAGTTTCTTCAGTTGTTAAATAATGTTCTTTGAAATGTTTCGTCAACATGGTAGAAGGAAACCCCAACTACCATGCATCATTTTTTATGGATGGGCTGGGTGTGACTAGAGCTACTGATGTTGTTTCTTACTACTTGAGTGGTAAACTCATTAATCTGCAAGAAATTAATGGACTGATTGTAAAAACTGATGGTGTGCCTGCAGAAATATTCTGAATATAGCTAGTTGAAAATTGGAAAAATTGTGTTGTGTGGGTTAACACTGATAGGCATCTAAGCACTACATAGCTGCTTGCTCACTTTCCCTCCCACCCCCAGAGTGATGAGGAAAGATGAAGAGTAAAACCAGAGTTTTATCTTAACCCATAAGAAAACTTATGGGTTGAGATAGAAATTGTTTAAGAAGCGGGGGAAAAGTGGAAAAAGAGAATCTGAAAACAACACAGGTGGTGTAAAGATAAATCACTCCTCCCACAGGTAGACCAATGCCCAGTCAGTTCTTGAGCAAAAGATGGCTAACCTTCCTAAACCCACTCCTCGCACTTTTTATTGCTG
Organism: Nestor notabilis; assembly: GCF_000696875.1. Taxonomy (NCBI): domain Eukaryota; kingdom Metazoa; phylum Chordata; class Aves; order Psittaciformes; family Psittacidae; genus Nestor; species Nestor notabilis. The sequence continues at coordinate 35,930 of NW_009935358.1, read as the reverse complement.
AGCCTGAATATCCCTGTCACGTGCAATATCCCTGGTTAGTTTGGGTCTGGTTGTGCCCCTTTCCCACCCTCATGCCCATACCCCAGTCTGTTCACTGGGTGGGGAACAGAGGGAGAAACAGAAAAGGCACTGGTGCAGTGTATGCTCTGCTCAGCAACTGCTAAAACATTAGTGTGCTGTCAGCATTGTCTTGATCGCAGATCAAAACCACACCACCATAAAAGCTGCTATGAGGAAAATTAACTTCGTCCCACACAGACCCAATAGGTAAATGCACTTATTACTGTTTCTTCTTCCCTCAACTTCTTATCCTAAGACAGGTATTACACAAATAATACCTAAATTAGTAGCCAGAGTGGCAAATGTAGGTACAATAGTATGCATTATACAACTCACTCCATTTTTGGACTCTTTAAGCACACATGACAATACTTGGCTGTGTCTTTTGCTGGGCATACATCATTCTCTGAGTTTCACCTTGGCTGGAAAATGAGCCTCAGATTACT
>NW_009935358.1:0-35393 GCF_000696875.1 Nestor notabilis | reverse complement strand
CTGCTGAGAAAATGTAATATCAACAAATACTGTGTGCCTATCAAGAGGAAGTGTATATTGGACAGGGAATACCTGAACAGGCACCAGTGAAAATACAAGTTCAACTAAGATGTCAGCAACAGATAGTTTTCTGAATACATTGTCTTTCCTTCATGGTGATTTGCTCCTTGGACTTGAACTTGAGAGTCTTAACTTTGCATGCAGTTCTTCTAGGAAGAGTAGTAATTTATATCCTGGTTTAGTGACCAAGTAAGGCTAACCAAGTATCTTCTACAGGCACCTTTACCCTGCTTGCCATAGCAGTGGAATGCTATAAACACAGAGCTAAATGGGACTGCTCAGTTATCCTGCCCAATCCTAACAGCTCTACGTAATCACTTTCATAAACTTCACCTTAAAAACAGTTCAGTTGTTCTTTCTTTCATTTTTAGGCTGCTCTAATATAGAGACAGTCTAGGGATGAAAAAGAAGTTTCTGGTAGTGTTTGTTCATGATCAGTTCACGCCTGTTTGCTCTCATTCTACTGTCCTTAAAATTAGAATTATTTTTCCTCCTTAGTGGTAATCCTTGTGATACTTTTGTTGAAAGTAAGTCTACTTTGTTTTCATCAGGGTTTTTCTAGGCAAGTGAAGTTACGCTTTCATTTCATTTCATAAGAAGAACTGTCTGTTCCTCCATCCTGATAATCTGTTTTGCAGTTGTTTGAATCTGTCTTTGAGAGTGATCAGAACTCTGCATGATATTGTATGTGAAGGCTCAATAGTGCCTTATTGCATGACATTTGTACTTTTTTTGTTTGGTTGGTGGTTTTGGTTTTTTTTGTTTTGGTTGGTTTGTTTGTTGGGGTTTTTTTGGTTGGTTGGTTGGTTTTTTGTTTTATGGCTACCTCACACCTCACTTTGGGATTACCTGACAATCCACAAGGGAAACCTCTCTACCTCTTGGTTTTGATTTTCAGCTGAAGAGCTCTGAGTTTAAACACAAATAATTATTATCGTCCCTAAACTCCTCTTACAGTCCCTAAGGTATTTTTAAGAACTTCAATAGGAGTCTTGTTCCAACCTGATAGCAGGTTGTAGCAAAAAAGGAAACAACAATTTTTATACTAATCCTTCATTTTTCAGTTAAACTTGTAATTTCTTATATTGTATAATAAATTACCAAGGTCCATGCAGATTACATTTACTACATTTATTGCATGATCTGGCTTTTATATACTATACATAATCCATTTAAAAATGGCAGGAAAAGCTTTTTTTATATATGTGTGATGAGAAGTATTTTTGAGCTGGGCAAAACAAACCATGACAAGCAAAATTCAATTATTGACTTCTTGCTGAACTAAATGCTGACCTACACTTTAAATTTTTGGGATAACTGACTGACTAGTGAGTTTATCTTGAGGCTGAAAAGAAAAAAAGAAAAAATAACCCTCAAATGTCATACTCTGGTGAGTTGGGGAAAAGAATTATTCGCCTCAATCTAAACTCCTTCTCCAGGCTTTAATCATCCAATTTTGTTTTCTGTTACATGTGGAAATGACTGCATGTGGTTAATATTAAAGGGACCATGCCGCAGACCTCATCAGATAATCAAGTCTAATTTGTGAGACCCTCTTCTTAACCTTCTTGTTTCTATCTTTATGTTCTTTTCCTCAGAAGTGTGTGAGGAACTGAATAAATGTGAGAGCAAGGGAATAACTTCTTCCAGTTCAGTGCTTTTAACCAGTCATAGCCTCAAATGTGTATTTTTTAGCAAGGCTTCACATCTAGTGGAGTAGTCTAGAATGTTTCACTGTGAAAATGAAGTAGACAGAACCACAGTGCTTCAGTATCAGTTCTTTTATTGTGGTTTAATCATGGGGATCACTTCTTTCCCAAGCAGTCGTTCCTGTCAGTCATGGCATAAAAGGGCTAGTTTGAGCTGTTGTGAAACTGACGCTCATTTTCTATTGCTAGTGTTTTGGCGCTAGTGGGTTTGTGTAGGTAGGATTACTACTTCCCACGTGAAGCAAAAGTCCATTCATAAAATGATATTAACTCATGTTAACTGTGGACATCAGGAAAGAGAAGTGAGATTTGTGAATGAATATAATCCAGCAAAACTCGTAAACCTTTATAATTTCCATGTAAATGTCACGTTTGTTTTACTGTTATTGTTGGAAAGCTCTATGTTATGTATTACCTGACTTCAACATTTCTTTCAGCGTTCAGACAGAGGACACGCAGAAAAAGAGCGGAAAGAAGATAACAATAGCACCGAATGCAGCGAACTAGGAGTCATGGATCTGAAATTTACTTCTTCAAGAAAATACATTTCCATCAGTGTACCTTCCAAATCTCAAACTATGTCTCCTCATATCAAATCAGTAGATGATGTTGTAGTTCTTGGCATGAATCTCAGCAAATTTAACAAACCTACTCAATTTTTCATCTGTGTTTCTGGAGTTTTTATGTTTTATCTAATCTATGGATATTTACAGGTAAATGCTTTGAACTTGTGTCTTAGGCCAATTCCTTCTACCCTTTTTCTTTTTCAATAGTATGTAGAATATGTATTTTAATACATAGGGACATGTAGAATTGATATTGATTGCAAAGTCAAGCTTTCAAAATTTAATAGCAGTAACTAATTGTATAATGTAAGATTCCATTATAATTCATATGCCTACAAGGTTTGGTTTAGTGGGACTTTCATAACTTGATCTTTTACTTCTGTGTGCAAGATAAACCTTTCAGTATTGTTTGAATGTGATTTCTTAGTCTTCAGAAAACAATCAAATTGTAGAACCCTACAGACTGAAATGTAAGTCTTCATTGGTGTTGAAATGTTTAGATCTCCTTGAGTTCTGAGTGCCATGCTCTAGTAGACTTGTTCTCTCTGCTCTCCTTTCAGGACAGAACTGAAACAGGGGCTATAGTTGTTGGTTAGGCAGAAGCATAATATTTGTGCTGTTTCAGTTAAACGTTTCTCTTCCTGCTAGCCTTTTCTAATTTATTTTGACAGCTACACGTATGTTCTTTCCTTTTTTTTTTTTTTTCCAGTTCAGTGAGTATTCTCAATAAAGCAGTGATTTAAAAGCTGATAATTAAAAATCACCATGTGTCCAATGCAGCTTTCAAAAACAGCTGAGAATTTTGTTAAAGTTGCTTCCAACGAGTTCGACAAAGTTATTGGTAATTGAAATCAGAATCTCAAAAAGGAAAATTTTGGGTAGCCTTTTGTTTCTATAACTGACACATCTACGTAATTCTTTATGTAGTGTATTTATGTAGCAAATTGCTCTGCTTTTAAATATTCCTGCAGCCTGTAAATTTATAAGCTCACAAGTGCTGTTTAATGTAGGCACTCAAAATATTAGGTGCACATTCCTAAGAGATGAAAATTACCAGTAAGTTAGAGAAAGTGTTAATTAAAGTATTTAATTTATTGTGAGCTATTCATAAATTCTAGATAAAGGCAGTCTACTGAAGCAAATGAACTGAAAACTAACTGAAAAGCAGACAGGAAACCATTTATAATATGAGATAAATATTAATGGATCAAGTGTATTCCCCTTGATGAATCAATCCATTAATTTCAGCGGACTTACACCAGTAGTAAATTTTCTCATTGCATTTTGGAAAACCTAAATTGTCTTTTTCAATACTTTGCAAATTATGTATAGTAGGTAAATTTTATAGTCAGTAACCACCAGCTGCAAAGGTTAGCTTTGCATGTACATGAAGAAAAAAAATCTGTTGATTTTGATCTGATTTAGTATTTTGGTGCATGTACATGACCTTGCTGGGTTTTTGTTTTTATAGGAATTGATATTTTCAGTGGAAGGTTTTAAACCTTTTGGTTGGTACCTCACTTTAGTGCAATTTGGATTTTATTCCATTTTTGGACTAATAGAATTGCAGTTGATTCAGGACAAAAGGAGAAGGTATGTGTTTTTCCAAGTATTTTACCTGCTGTTCGTCATATTAGAAGCATTTGACATTTATGGTAAATTTAAATTGAATGTAAATACTGTGAGGCATTGTTAGCGGTTCCGCTGCTGAAATAATGTGAATTTACTGGAACAATGTTAGAAAGTGTTTTAGAAGCACCCACTTAGATTTGAGATCTGTAAGTAGTCTTTTTGACTCTACTGTCACATTGTCCCATTTACAGAGCATATTCTGTCCTTAGGGTGACTGAAACAGACTGACTCATGTATGTTTTATGTGGGATTATCATGTCTAGAACAGGACCAACTGCACTTCACAGCACTTGAAGCTATCTGTCACTGCATACCTTTTCCTCAAACCTTGGCATCTCCTCACCAAGAGGTTCCTCTAACATGCTGTTGGTTTTGGAGAGTGTCAGAAATCTGCTCACTGTTTGCCATGTGTCTGAGTAGGTTTTCTTCAAAGGATGTGCTTAGGTTTTGTGTTTTTCATTTAAGATAGCATTTTCATTCTGAAAATGTCAATGATCATACGAAAACTTCACAAAAAAAATTGTCACAGTGCCATGACAGAACGAAGAGTTGGGGTATCTTGGTATACCAACCTTCTCTGTTTCCTTTGACAAATAACCTGAAATCTTCATCTTGATTCTTCTGTAAATAATAATATACCTTTTCAGAAGGAGGTTAAAGAATTACTGCTTGAATGCTTGGTAAGCCATGAAGTTTTATTGTCTTGTATTTGAATGCTGTTTATTAGCAGTAATTGAAAGAAATGACATTTGAAATCAGTCATTTATGTGCATTTTTAAATTTCTGTTACAAAATGAAATTCAGTGAGAAAAATGGTCAAGGTGCATTACAAACATATTTCTTTATCTAAATTTTCCAAGCTAAATCTCCTCTCGATGACTGTAATGCCAAGATTCGTATGTTTATATTTTGTAGAATTCCTGGCAAAACCTACATGATAATAGCGTTTTTAACAGTGGGAACTATGGGTTTGTCAAATACCTCTTTAGGATATCTGAATTACCCTACTCAAGTCATCTTCAAATGCTGTAAGCTGATTCCAGTTATGATAGGCGGGGTTTTTATACAAGGTAAGTTAGTCTTGCTATTAGATGATTTTTTTGTTGTTTCTTTGGGAAGCAGTCATGTATGGAATCCTGTACTTTGTTAAATTCCCCTGAAGCTCTCGGATAGAAAGGGATAGGTAGCATTTTTCCTATAGGAGAAAAAAGGTGTACTTCTGAAGCATCTTCTCAGAAAATGTGTAAATACAATTAGATGAACAGAAAATGCAGGGGGAAAAAGAAGTTGTACACCTGAGTCACAAAACTTCATTGTTAAGTAATGTAACTTTGTTTTATAAACCAAATCACTTCATAAATAAACCATTTTCAATAGTGAACTTAAAAACTTGGGAAAAAAAAACCTTATGTTTTTTGAAGAAATCCCCAACTCTTCTTGTTTGAATCCTAAATTCCTAATTAAAATTCCTAAATTTTGATTAAATGTTTAATCAGAAGTACATGACTGTACATGAATTTGGCTAGTCTCAAAGTTATAGCTCATACTCCAAGAACAGAAAAAGGGATCTGGAAAAAAATGGATAGTGTATAGTTACGTGAATAAACATACTTCAGTATTTCTGCATTTAAAAGACTTAAGTATATTAAGTATTTCCATTTGTTCAATACACAAAGATTCATTAAGTCAGTAAAGCTCTGCATGGGTAAGTGTTATGAGACAGAATTAGAATGGTACATTTCTGTTTCTATAGTAAATTTTGTCCTTCTATTTGCAATAGAAAGTTAAACTTTCAGAGGAGGTTACAGGTTTACATATGCACATGCATGCACAGTATTTACTTTTAATTAGGAGCTATTTGTACTATTTCAATGCAGAAAGGCTGGTATTCCCTTAAAGCTTTTTGAAACTATATTGTGTTGTAGTAGTATTGTATTCTCTGTGATTTAAAAAAAAAAATTATTTAAAAATTTACAGTTTCAGAAGTTCAGAAATGTTCCCTTGGAAGCTTATATTCAAAATACAGTTTCTGGGAAAGGAATATGTTATTTCAAATCAGATGTACTAACTCCTACTTTATCATTTCTGTACTCTTTTTCCACGTCCATCCACGTCCCATCTCTTCCAAACTAAAGACAATATAGGGTTCTAAAAGTACCCAAATAACCTGCTGCCGTTTCATAATGACTCCTCTCTGATCAATAAAGGCAGCCAAAATGTCTTTCACGAGGGAAAAATCTTAAAACATCTAAACTGATCTAAAGTTTCTGAGATTGTGCTTTGTGAGGGAGGATGTGCCTTATGTCATTGAGAATATGCCTTCTGTCGTTAGGGGTAAAACTAAAAATGACCACAAGAATCAGATATTAATCTGCTAAGTTCATTTTCCATGTTGGGAACTTCTGTTGTAGAAGAAACTAATTCCAGTCATGAAAAGGCAGAGCATTAAGTCTTCTGCTTAAGTATAAATGTCATTGGAACACTGTTTCCTTTGCCTTCTAGTCTGCTGAACAGGATAATCATGAAATTCTGAGAGTGGTAACAGTCTTTCCATGTTGTTTGTGTTGCTTTTGTAGGAAAACGTTATAACATTGCAGATGTGTCTGCCGCCCTATGTATGAGTCTTGGATTAATATGGTTTACTTTAGCTGACAGCACAGTTGCACCAAACTTCAACTTGACAGGTAAATATGTATTATATTTTAGAGATTAACAAAATGCTTGGGTTTTTGCTACGGTAACTTTTCCATAGAAGTTTCGAGAGTTTTTCATGGACTGCCTTCAGGTATCATACAGAAAATGAAGGTTTCATTGCAGCTCTGCACTAGCAGGACAGTATCAGTGGTAGAAGAGACCTTTATTCTAAGTGTTATTTTTTTGGTTCTTAAAACTTCTGGAAATTCCACCTTTTAGGTTGAAATGCCTCATGCTTGTTCTCTGGGAAGTATTTACTTCCAATTTTACAGTAGGTCTGTTAAATTGCTGTGATAAAACTCAGCTTAACCGTTTTAAAATGTTGACTTTCTCACTCAGATTTGCTCTTGGTCTTAGTTGGAGTACCCATGTTCTAACTTTTCTATAATGTGTAAAATCAGAAGCAAAGAAAATATTTTAACCTGCTTGGCTTTAAAAACTTAGTTGAATTTCTGTCTCAAATGGCAAGGGAGAACTGGCTATTCATTAAATCCATGTAATTTACTTGGTCAATATTTGAATTAATAACCAAATATTCAAATAACCAAATATATTTAGTGTATTCTCCTTTTGAAATTCTGAGATGAGTTACAGCAACTGTTATGGCAGGCGCTTAGTGTGAAACTTTATTTCTTAGTAATGGAGGCACTGATTCAGAAGTTTTGTTCATAAACAAAATAAATACTCAGTTTTCAGGAAATAACTTTTGGTTCTCACAAAATATAATTTCATCTAGTGTTAGTTACAATCAATTTGTTACGTTACCTAGACTGTATACATATTTTGCCTTCCTCATAAATTAATTCTCATGCCTTTTACTGTAATTTTAGTGCTACTCATAGTGGAAGAATTTACAAAAAAAAAAAAAAGGTGAATTATATAACCTGCTGTGCATGGTTATAATGTGTTTGTGTGGTGTAACTGGGTAGCTACTTTATAAATATTTTGAGTACAGTATGACCTTGATAAGCATGTAATTATATCCTAGTGTTTCTGATGTATAGATACATGTTACCATTACCACTATTTTTGACTACAGCCTGTAAGTGCATTCACATTTTAATATATTGCTTCTGTAAAATTTGAATTGTTTTACATATGCGTTATGACTTAATTCTGAAAAGATTTAGAAAGTTGATTCTTCAACTGAATGGGACAAGACATGGTGCAGCAAATATAGTCAAGTCCTGATCCCTCAAATATCTGCAAAACACAGGATAAAACTTTAAATATCTTCAAAGAATAAACAGGGTTGTCTTTCATTATAAATTTATTTTGAATACTTCAAACAAGTCTGTATGTGTTGAAGCTTAGAGCATTACCCGTTGGAGGAAAGTTAGTTCTGTGAAAATAGAATATAGAACTAGAATTCAAAAGTCTGCATCTCTCCTTAGGAAGGTGATTTTAAATTCTCCTGTTCACCTTTTGAGAAGGTTCTTTCTGTATTTCTATATTCTCTTTTTCCTGTTTCATTTTATTCCCATGCCACTTAATTTAACCAGAAGAAACTTTTCATAATGGAAAAGGTGGAGGTTTTCCATTTCTTGGATGAATTACGAAGATAGATGGCCTCTTCCTTCAAGAAATGTACCATTTTTTGGTATTGCAGAAATACAGCTGCTGAAGTGTAAAACCAATGCTAAGAATTACTAAGAACTTTGCTCACTCTGCAAAATGGCATATTCTTTTGAGTAATTACACCTTTCTTGATGTAAATCACAGAATAAGAACTGAAAGCTAAAAGACAGAGTTTTTTTTCTTCATAGACTATCTTCAAAGAAATAACGAAGTATTTAACAATATTAAAACTTTCAAAAACATAAACAGCAAAATAAATGTTCAACTTCAGAATTACTGTTTTCTAAAGTTGCAGTTTTCTGTTACTGCCTACTTACTGCCCCATAAATTCATGGGTTTCTTCCAGTGATTTATTTGCAGTTATTAGAATTGCTTCCATGCAGACAAGTATGATTCTAGCGTGATTTCACAGAACTTCTAACTTGTTAAGACCGAAGCTGTTTACATTTCACAGGTTTGAGAGAGCAAAACTTTACTGTGATATAAACAAAATTCATAATCTTTGTTGTCTGATGCAAATACTAAAAATGAAGCATGAGCAGATATAAAATACTATCTCGATGAACAATTTTACGAAGTTTTTTGGTTTGGTGGTTTTTTTGGGTTTTTTTTTTTTTTTGGAGGGTAGCAGGTTTTGGGTTTGGTTTTTTTGGTTTTTTTTTTCCCCTTCCTTGCTAGTGAAAGTTCTTGTTTACATGTGAAAGAGGTCAGCTAAAAAAACAGCAGCTCTCTTCTGCCAGAACAGGTATATATTTGTAACTGAGGGAGAGGTATACTTTTCAAGATGCAGTTGGTACGAAATGCTCAAAGCCATCTCCTATCATTATAAAATTGGAGAGGTAGTGGTAGATATCCTAAATAGCTGTGAATAATAGATACAGGAGTTCCAAAAGAGAGACCAGAAGAGAAGGGTGTGCAGAAGGAGACAGTCTTGAAATACTGGTGCTATGGGAACTTCTGCTGTTCTGGCATTACAGGTGTAAGTGGGAATTAACTATTTCCAGTGAAGACACAGTAAAAATATTGATTGCATGCAAATTCTTCCACCCTGGACTGTGCAGGTACAGTTTGGTCTTGCACACCAGGGTGTTTTGTCTTTAGCTTCTCTGTTGTTAAGGTGATATTACTTGGTTTGTTACATCTACTGTGTCTTCTAATCTTATGTATATGGATTATTAAAGAGGTCTTAATGGGCAGGTAAACTCCAAACAACTTGCTAACACATTTGTGTGGTGGCAATTGCGAGTATGAGAATGTGTTGTTGAGGAACTTATGTAAATATCTGACAGATTATAAATGTATAAGCAGTGTTAATATTTTAATGACTTCAAGCATCACATTAATTGGGTAAAAGGCACTGTAATGTAGTATTTCAGTCAAGTCTGTTGGTGCAAGACCTCCAGGTTTAAAATCTTTCAGAAATAATTTAGGACCCATTCTTCCAATCATTTTTACTCATGCTTTACATACTATATAACACTACTGGTCTCTTTCTTGGTTTTGCTGCTGCTGCTTGGCAGGCGTAGCGCTATGCTTCTCTTCATACTCCAAACTGTGCATGTATGTAATATTAACATCTGTCTTGTCTCTACATTTCTCTTTTCCATGCACACTTGCACTTCAGATTCCAGGTAACCTTTTCATCTCAATCCAGTACTGAACCTAGGCATTTCTCCAGAGGTGTACTTGGTTCATTAAGCACTGCTGGAAAATGTATGCTATTGAACACAGATGGAGATATACTCAGTCACTTTAATGATCTGCAGTAATGCTATTGCTGAGCTATACCTTTGGACCAGAGCTGAATCCAAGTAGTTAATATATCTATGTCTTCAGCATAACTAGTATTATTCAGGTTATCATTTCTTTTCTGTTCACTCATACCTTTTCCAATGCCTGATACTTTGAATAATGAAGAATCTTTTTCTGTTGTTTCAGTTGTATTGGTCTAGCCTAGGAAAGGAAATGGTTCCCAAACTAAAAAATGCTGGTTTGAAAGTCACAAAAGTTTCTCAAGAAGATGCCACCTAAACTTCCTTCGTCTTAAAAATGTCAAATCTTTTAATTCCGAAAATCCTAGGAGCTGGATTTTTTTCTTTTTTCTCTGCCAGAAACTTACACGCCATTTGGTCCAATAAAACTCCTATTCTGAGACCTCCACTAGTAAACATAATATTAAGAAAATATAATGCTACTTGTTTCTAGTCTAGTACACTCCTCATTCCTCAAGACTAGAGCACACTGTAAACATGATTTTGGTGACTGATATTTTCTGTAATATTGTATACTTAGGAAAAGTGGTATTTCAACCTATATGTACCATTAAATACAATAGTTGCTACAATTGTGAAAGAATTGAAGTTTGGAGGTTGGAAAATGAATTGTGACTTATGTGGATAGAGACGCTAATTTTTATTATTGGAAAGCTGATTACATTACTGACTGTGTAGTGACTTTGTTGTGAACAAATATGGTAAGCTAAAACCATGGGGTTTGTAGCTGAACAGCAGTTTTTAAAAATTAATATTTCAGAAATGGGAGATTTCCACTGTGAATCCTCTTGCATTTGTTTTACCATTATGTCTAACATTTCTCTTTGCCTTTGTCAGGAAAAAATAGGATTAACTACCCAAAAGAGTATGTTCTCTGGTTATTTATCTTCATTAAAAATACCTAAATAAATGCAGTTGACATTTTTTCACTCTTGTTACTACAAAAACTATAGCTGGCTTCTTTATAGTAATGTCCAAATGTTCCTGTCAAGCTTTGAGACGCACAGTGGTAAGGAGTTAACTGGTGGAGAGAGTGGAGGTGAACACTGCTTTGTACTGGTATCATTAAATAGTTTTGCTGACATTTAGAATATGCTGTGGAGGGGGGTTGTTATGATTTTGCTGTTCCTGAGATTTATTTCTTCCCTCCCTCCCCAGATAAGTGTGGAGTGGTTTTTGTCACTACTCTGCTGATAAATATTCTGAACAGGTTTTTGTTTCTTTCTTTCTTATGTTAGGTGTGGTCCTAATATCCCTTGCCCTCTGTGCAGATGCAGTTATAGGAAATGTACAGGAAAAAGCTATGAAGTTGCACAATGGTTCTAATTCAGAAATGGTAAGTACAAGATTTGCAATTTTAAATGAACATGTGTCATAGACAAGGCATACAATGACTAAACATGAACCAATCTTCTTTTCTCTTGCATATGTAAAGAAGAGCTTTTAGTGTACTGATCTTGAAATTTTCTGTTTGTTTGTTTGGGGGCTTTTGCTGGTGTTTGGTTTGGTTTTTAACCTTTCAGGGGTGCTCTTTCTCTGTGCAAATTCAAATGCATGTATATTGCAGCTACAGGAACACTAATTTCTGTCAACAATTTCTATGTCTACCCTGCAGGCCTGAAATCGACAGAGTGTTTTCTGTATGATCATGTGCATCTCTGAAAAATATATGCTATTTTTCTGGTGTAGATGTGCATGTGTTACATGGAACACACTCCCTTTCTTACTTGCTAGACTTCTGCTTGTAGTGTGAGAGGCACTACATTTGAGAGGCAGCCTTTTTTGAAGCTTTTGAAATCTGTAAAACTGAATTTCAGAATAGGTGGAGATATATGTTCCTGATTCAGTGAAATACATAATCCTGTAAAAAATATCTTGCTCAGTATTTTTTTATATACTTATTTGGAATGTGGATTATCTGTTCATGTGGTTTGCTTTTTTTAGACAAAACATGTTTGAATTTTGGCATCTTTTTCTCTAAAGTCAAGTCAATACAAGAGAATCTTTTATTATAACAGACATTATTTGAATATGCCAAAGTAAAATATTACTGAAACTTAATTTGCATATTTGGCGTGTATTTTACATTTAACTAGGAAATCTAGTTTCTCATTTGTGGGGATAGCTTCATAAATGGACTAAAAAATCAGTTAGAAGAAAGCTTCCTTTAAGGCTGAAAGTGATGTAAATTTGCTCGAAAAGTTAGAGCGGAAAGTTTCTGGAAAGTGGAATATACCAGAAAATTGTCACTGTATTCTTGTTTCTATTTTTGTACTTTTTCCTAGTATTCACTGTTGACTGCTGCTGGAGGCAGATTTTAGCTACGTGGACCTCACCTGACCTAGTGCAGACTTCTGTAGCTGTAATCTCTGAAATCCAAAACAAAATACAGTCTGTAACTGTTTTCTTGCCCACTTTGTACCTTGCCAGCAGTCATTTGACAGTTATTAACTGCCTTGCCTGCAAAGCTCCTGTTACCTGCAGAACTTTGCTTCTTTTTCTAATAGTCTGACAAATTTTGGTCTTCATATGTTATGCTCATACTTTTTGTAGAGAATCGTTGTAGTGATTAATGATAAAAAGGTTTTCTTTGTTTGAGGCCTAGAGGTTACACTCCAGGATTTTGTTTGGAGAATTCAGTGCAGGAGTGCAAGCAGAATTTCAGAAATCATTTTTCTAGGCTTGATACTGTGGGTAAAAATTTAAGAGGTCTTCTCCATCAGAGTCGTGTTTAATGGACAGTTACCTGGAAATAAAATTGAATAGTAAAGGAGCGTGTCATCCACAAGACCTCTGTTTTGTTGCTGGATTTGGAACTTGCCCTGGATTAAGCTATTACGAAAAGAGAAACCACTGCTCTGGAAGGTTATACCTGATTTTGCCTTGCGTAGAATAGTTCTGTTCGCTGTATCCCTTTTTCACAAGTAAAAGCCTCTGTCTGTTTTACCAACAGCTGAATGCCTCCTGCTGCATGGATGGGCAGTTTCAGCTTCTATTGTTGCTTTGCCATGGGAAAGGATAGGATGAAGGTTCTTCTGTTGCTGTATGGAGCTAGGAATTGAATAAGGGTACAGACAAAATTAAGTTTACCTGCTTGTTGAGTATAGGCTGTTCTAAGTACTGAGCTAGGTCAGAGCTGGCTGTATTTGAAAACCTTGTATCCTATAACCATAACACGGGTGCATCGTTTACATGAACTGAAGTGACACAGATGAAACTTACGTGACACTTCTGGCAGTTGTGGTGGTTGTGCTACCCTTGGCACATTTAATGTAATGTGGATCTTTACTGTGTAGGGTAAGTAGCAGAAAACAAGATACTATTTGAACCATTAAATTACATAGTTGTGTGAAGTTTTATTTACACTGTGAAATCCTGAATTTGAAGGATTTACCACAGTCAGCTTTGACCGCAAGATATTATTAACTGACTAGGCACAAAGCCTTTTTTTTGGGGGGGAGGTTGGTTTTTTTTTCCCCAAGTAGTTGTGGGTAGGAAGAATCTCTGTAGCACTTACTATTCACTTTTCACTGTAAATCAGCTATTACAGAAATCCTAGTAAAAAATATCATCAAACACTGCAAATTCAGCTCTGAGAAGTTGAACTTATTAATAGGGCCAAGCATTTGAAAGCATTTACTTTTGTCCTTTTGTGTAGTATCACCTGGTAATTATTTTCTCTTAAACTATTCTAGGTTTTGTATTCCTATTCAATAGGTTTTGTGTATATTTTATTTGGATTAATATGCACTAGTGGATTAAGCCCTGCAGTAACATTTTGCTCAAAGGTAGGTGTAAAGATTTCCTTTTTTCTATGAAGAACCTCATTGGAAAACATTGCTTTGTATGGTTTAGAAAATCTTACCACTTATCTAAAGTCTTTTCATCATATAAACTGGTTAACTTGTATAATTCGTACATTAAGCAAGTTGTTACAGTCTTTGATGTATAAAATAGGGTAATGTCTTAAAAAACAAAACACAGGACCACACTTACGAGCTTATAATTTCATTATTATTTTTCCATTATTTAACTAAAATTAAATAAGGATCTTTGCATGAATGCATTGTTGAACAGCTTATTATTGCTCAAGCAATTGATTAGATTTTGTAGTTTTATGCCATTTTGCAATACCTCAGGGTTTGTTTTACATTTTCCTAACAGGCTTTTTTCTTTGTTGTTGCAGCATCCAGTTCAGACTTACGGTTATGCATTCCTTTTCTCCCTGACTGGGTATTTTGGCATATCCTTTGTTCTAGCTTTGATTAAAATCTTTGGTGCCCTTCTGGCTGTAACAGGTATGAACAAATTATGTCTTTACTGCTTTTACTATAAAAACATAAAGTAACTCTTATTATTTAGGAAGGACCTTTTGAGAATTGTTCTTATTCTGAATTTTTTTCTGTTCTTTATGCTGACTGATTGTGATTTGTGTAGCACTGATTTTACTAGTCTACATGTTTGAGAGCTTCCTGGTTCTTTCTGGGCCACAGTTTTGATCTTGAAGAGCCTGTTAAGTAATCTTGTACATGTAGCATGTGCTGTTCTAGTGAAGAAACAATACTGTTCTAAAAAGAGAAATTGCAATGGAAATGTATAGTATAGTCAAGTGACTGAAGCGTCTACACATCAGAATATCCCCAACTGTTGGAATAAGGGGAAATGACCCTGCTGTTCATTTTAACAGCAGTTGAATGCACTATTAACATTTTTTAATGTATCTAACAACACTAAAGGAAAAGTCTGACACATTTTTCATCATCTTCATGTACACCTGTTTTCAGACTGTCCCTGAAATTGTTACTCATCAGTATATACAACTATAGCAGAATGTAAAATTGTTTGTAGAAAATCATTGCTTCCAAACTTAAAATGTAATTTGAGTGTATTTTTCAAAAATTGGTGATCTAGCTTCTTCTATCATTTCTATAGTTGCTACAGCAGTCTGTCAACAACGGTTACACCGGGCTCATTCCTTCCTCAGGTTACCTTTCCTTAAAACTACAAACATTAGTCACAAAGGCCTTCAGGGGAAGTTGTAGCAAGATGCCGTGGAGCTACTTTCCTCTTTTCCCTCTACCCCTAAAAGCTGGTTTCTGTCAAGTGATGCTCTACTTCATCTGTGGTCGTGGAGAGGAAAATACAGATAGGGTTTTTTTCCTGACCTGAGGATTGCATGCTCTGCTTTCCCATTAATTATTTGTTCTGCAGTGCTTTTGTTTCATGGGTGTTTTTAACAAAGTTCAGTAGGTCTTCTGGCTGGAAATTGGCCCAGATTAGAATGGTGGTTCATGTATTAAAATAGCTTTTTTTTTAAAATTCCTATTGTACTAAAAAATGTCTAAAAATACTGTGGCATAGCAAACCCTTCCCAGGTTTTCTTATGCCTGACCTTGATAATCCTAACACACGAGCCCTTTCTGTCTTGCCTGTAGCAATGTGAAAATGTTTATTGTGCCTTGGAAGGAACACCACATTCATTACTGTCCCTCCCACCACCCATCCACCCTCCCCTTCTTTGCAGGGAGTGGGGTGAAAGAGTTTAATGAAAATTATATTTCTATTAGCAGAATGAGAAATTATCAGACTTAATTGAGAAAAAGAAGAAAAGGCACTTAATTTAGAAGGAAATGGTTACATAAATATTTTAATTAATAACTGATTTGAAAGAACAGAAATAATTGTAATTAGAAAAACTGAAGTAATTTAACCATTTTTTTAAATTATTCATCTGTAAACTGTTTTCTAATTAAAACTCAATTTTCTTTTTCATTCTCCTTTAATTTTTTATGTAATAGAAAATCGTTTTATTTCATGCACATAAATTTCTTTACATTTAAAGAAAATTGCTACTAAAAAGTTGAGAGTGGGGCAGATAAAGCAGTGGTAAAGGCTGTTTCTTCTGCTACCAAACATGTTTTTAAATAAATATTTGTGGAGGAGGGTTGGAGAGAATGAAACTTGCTTTTCTAGCCAAAACAACGAGAAATTACATCAGGAGTCACTGGTTCCTTTTGTCTCAGTATGTTACAGTAAGACTAATGTGAGACTACTATGGATGTAGTTGTACAATTAAGGCTTTGCAGTATCGTATAGTAAAAAGTACTTGATGGTAAGCAAAAATACTTTGTGTTAATAAAAAGACATATTTTTATTTAGATGCAGGCAATTGTTCTGGGGTTTGGTTTTTTTCTCAAGTGAGAAGCCTGCACTATCATATCGAATAACCCCTTCTCAGGCCCTTAACCTCCATAGCTGAGCTTGTACGCCTGGCTGCATTGTCACGTTTTTTTAAACATTTTCTATAACTTTTACTCATTTATTGATTTTTGTTTCACTGATGAAGTCTATAGGTTTCCCAGTACATAATTGGCTATCAAAGCAGATAGCATTGAAATTGTCCAAATCATTGTTGGAGCTACAGTTAATTTGAGAGTATCCCAAACAGATAGCTTACTTCTATTTTTGGTAACAGGATTGCATTCTCAACTGTCCTTACTTCTTTAATTCTTTCTAGTGAGTGATAAGATCACATGTAGAAGAAGGTTTCTTAAAGGTTTTGATGAAAACTTCCCAATGCAACCTCTGAAGTCAGACATCGCTGGGTTTCTTGGGTTTCTAACCAAAACTGTATTTCTCTGCACTGTTAGGTAAATTTTCGGTAACTTAAAAAAAATGCCAGGATGATAACCCCATTCCACTTAAAAATAAAGCCCCAAACACCACTGAACTGTAGAAGTATGAGGTGGAAATGGCAAGAGATTTGGTGTATTCAACTAGTGATACCAGTTTTTTCTTCTTTAACAGATTAATTTATACCATTAGTTACTTGAAAGGGTTGTTTGTTGCTTTCAGGTATTGTGAATTGATTAGCATGAAGTTATTAAATAGCAAGTCTTCTCCTGGAAGTTCCTCAGCTGCAGATACTGTGACTAGAGCTGATTCTACTGATGCAGCGTACTTGTTTCAAACAGCATATGGTTCTAGCCCTATTTTGTACCGGACTAGTGCATCTGCAGTCTGTGTTTGCACCAAGGATGATCATTGTTTTAGCGAGACACTGAATTACGTAATGAGGTTATCTACTAATATTGAAGCCTATATTGTGGTGTTCTGCTTTAACTGAATGCTTAAAGAAGTAAGTATTTGTTTTCCTCTGCAGTAACAACAGGAAGAAAAGCAATGACCATTGTGCTTTCTTTCTTGTTCTTTGCAAAGCCATTCACATTACAGTAAGTATTTATAGTTTTGTCTGGGGTTTTATGTGTTTTATAAAAAAATCATGTTCTTGATCATGGAAATATAACAACAGTAATTAATCATATTCAGGCTTAATGCTTTCATTTCTTATCTTCTACAAATGTTGGCAATCTGCTGTAAATATTGACCGGCTTGTTGATGCTAATCATGCTAGAGGAAATAGTTTCCATTTTTCAAAATGCCTGGAAGACAAGCTAGTACATGTATTGGCATTTTTGGTTTGGGGTTTTTTTTCCGTTTATCTAGTGCTTGTGATAATTAATAAATTGGGTACTTTCTCTGAGGAGGAAGATTTGGCTAAAGGAAGGCATTTCCTCCATGATAGTATTGTTTCCCCTTTTACAAGCTCAGGTGTGAGTTCTTAACTAGCCTTTTTAAACAACTGCAAGTTCCTGTTATCTTGATATATTAAATTGCAAGATTTTTGAGCCTGAGTTCCTTCCCTTTTTATAATTTCAAGGAAGAGCTTACAATGAAAAATGCAGCTAAGTTGATACGTTGGTCCTCACTGCTTCTGGTTTGAAGCAAAATAGTATTCAATTCTATTGCTATGCATAATCTTTTTTGAGGTTTGAGAACAGAGCTTACAGCCAAATGCCCAAATGCAGTTTACTCCAGCTGACAAGTTTGGAGCTTAAAATAATGGAGAGCTGAAACAAGAATTGTGCTTACATTGGGAAGTATGGCTGTAAGGCACTGAGTGAGAACACATATTGGACCAGTTACAGAGAGTATAGCTCTCGTAACCATAAGAATAAAAAAACATGCTAAAACCCCTCAGGACTCCTTTATTCATGTGAGAAAAAGCAGTTACTGTTTAGTTATTATTTAACTATAAATGCACCTTAATAAGTTCTCCAACCAGAATGGGAAAAGGAAGGGTGAAAGGATAGTAATAATAAAGATGTAAGCAAGTCTTTCTCACAGTCCACTAATTTGTGGTTGGTTTTCTTCTTAAACTCTTCTCTCCTTAATGTGAGGTCTTTATTTTTATTTCATCCACAGATATTGATATATAATTGCTACAGATAAAATACTAATGTACTAATGGTGACTTTTTTCCCTTTCTCCCCCTTCCATGTAGGTACGTGTGGTCAGGCTTACTGGTTGTCCTTGGTATATTTCTGAATGTTTACAGTAAGAATATGGATAAAATCAAACTGCCTTTACTGCATGGTCTCTGGAAAAAAAATGTGGAAGAAAGAAAAACAAGGACGTTGTCACAAACTGTATAGACAGTGGTTTAGGGATTGTCTAGACTATGACTTACTATTATTTTATTGGAACAGTCTTCAACTGATTCACTTTCCAAAGGGAACATTATTAAAACCAAAGGAACTGAAGGCATATTGTCTGCTTGCAGATTGCTAGAAATGCACATATTTTGTGAGCCCTTTCTTCAGAGCACTTGAATTCATCGTTAGAAGTGTTGTAGGCCATTGTCAGATGGCACTATCAGGCAATGAAGGACAGCAGCTCCTGGCAAATGGCTGAGAAGCTGCACTCCAAGTGGGACACACGAGAAGAGTAATTTGGGCATTTTAATAATATTGGCCATGTGGCTGATCTGAGATTAGTGGTTCTTTGTTAATTGTCTATGTGGGATAATTTAAATGTAATACTGTATTAACATTGAATGGAACCTTAATCAGCAACTGGTTGACCAAATTGTGATTTTAAAGGTGGAAGGTTTACAGTATGGTATTTTGTCACTCTTTCTCATTTTAAATAAAAATGTTGGGTTTTTTTTAAGTTACTGATTAGATCACCACAGAACTTGGTATTTACTGTAATAGTTGAATTTTTTATGGGAATATTGCATTGTTACTCTTTTTTTATTATTGCTTGCAAGTAACAAAAGTGGGATTGAGGTTGTGCAGTCAACACCCATGCTTTTACAAGCGGTGAATGGACTTTTAGGCCTGAACAGGGTGAGAACACAGAATGAAAAAGGAGCAATTGAAACAATGCTGTAAAAAGCTGTTATTTCCTTATTCTGTGGTGAAATACAAAATTTTTAGTGGCCTTGGCCCTGCATAGCATAGTGGTGTAGAGAGACATGGAAGTCCTTTAAATTAGCATTGTCAAATCAAAACTCTTCATTTGCAATATTGGAGTAAAGAATAACAACAGCTGCTAAGGTATTTGGAATACGTATTGTGTCAGTCTTTGTGTGGTCCTGTGATGAACTTAAGAGGATTAGGGTACAGATTACATTTTTCTTTATTTAATGACGGGAGGAGACAGTGTAATACCAGTCTGTCTTTTTCATCATGAATTTAAGAAATTAATTTAAGACTAAGTCCATTTATCTCTCTTACTTTCATATTCAGCTTGCTTTTGAATCGCTTGCCATCTCTTTGATTTTATGTATTTAACAATAGCACTTTAAAAATACTGATCACCTTACAGTTCATTGTTGTCACGTTGTCATGACTTTGTTGTTGTTGTCTCTTAGATGCATCTCAGTGTGTGTTCTTTCAACTTAGACAAAAGTAAATTGGATAATAGAATTACGTAGTCAGGAAGAATGTATGAAGAATTGAAGTATCTCACAGGCTTGCCTTATGCCAAAAACACTGGCTTATGAAAGTATTCAAAATGTGCAAACGTGTGTTTCGGAGGCTTAAGAAAAATTGCTGTTCCAAGGAGCTTGTGATCAAAGCACACAGACAAAATGTGCCTTAAATTTTGCTTATTGACTTGGTAGCTAGTATATGCCATATTAAATATGTTATAAAATAGAATATGGGATAGCATAGCCACTTTAGCACAATGGGACAAATGTGTGGAGAGCTGCACTAACATAACTGCACTGTTTCCAGCACTTGAGCTACTGTGGTGTGTCAGCAAAGCTTTTTACCCCATATACACCCAGTATTGGCAAATTAGGAGAATGTATTGCATGTAACAATTTTGGTTTTTAAATTCCCAGCTGCTGCAGGATTGATTGTGTCCTGGATTAGGTAGAGAGGTGCAAGTGTGACCAACAGATACATCTTGAAAGGGAAGGATGGTCTGCCGTGGCTATCCATTTTCCTTTGGCAGTGAAATTTTTATAAGGAGAAGGGTTACAATGCAAGAGTGCCTTTGACCAAGTCAAGGGGATTGATAGGCATTTCTTTCCCCATAATACTTACGAACTTTCATATTCTCTTGCATTCTTTTCAGTGAATGAAGTTGCTCTTTCCAATGAGGTTAAGTTACCTATCAAGCTAAAAGAGAGACAGGTTTTGAACTGCTGGAGAGAGAGTAATTATGGAACGTTTCTGTCTGTTCATTAGCTTGGTGGAACTTGGCAATTAGCATTTCAGCATTGTTTTGAGGATTTTTCAGTCTCAGCGTTGCCATGTGTAAACTCTGTTGCTAAACTTTATTGAACTTCAGGAAACCAAATTACGTGAAAGCTACCATACATGCAGAAGGTCATAGTAAATATAGTTCATTTGGCATCTGTTTTATATAACTAGATGAGAAGTCACTCCAAAGTTTCCGACTAGAATTCAAATGTAGTACGTAGGTTGCCGAACTGTTCATATAATCCAATTTTGTCTCTATTCTCTCACTTTTGAGAACATAGTGTTCACAATAATTTACTTTTTAATTTATTCTCTGTTGTATACAAGACTGAGTTAATGGAGTACACCTTAGGGGAAGTTTTGATTTATTTTTGTATTAATTTTCTTATCCTTAACTATAGAAATGTCTGGTTTGTTTTGCAGGTGTACTTTTAAAAATTATTTTTATACACAAATGAATATTGAAAGTTTAGTGTTAATAGCCTAAATTTAAGAGATTTTTATTTTCATAAGTGTGTGTCTAGTACTAGCTAATCAACAGTATGCAACTGTGTTAAAGAAAAATGTACACACAAGTGAGAGTACTTCATCATTTGCCACTTCATGTGTTGTGCTCTGCAGTTTCATGCTTTCATGCAGCTGTTAGGAAAACCTTCATTTCATTGAGTTGCTGTTTGTGGGGGAGGTGGGTGGTTGGTTGGTTTTTTGTTGGGTTTTTTTAATCAGGCTTGTAGAGCATGCAAGTAAGAGAACCTTACAAAAACCTTTAAGTGTTATCACAACATTTTGGTTTAGGCTCTTCTGTACTGTATGTGTATGTTGGTTTTGTGTTGTCTATGAAATACGAATAAGGGCTTGTCCACAAATCAACTGTAAATTCTTTATTTTTCATATAAAAGCACTTATATTGGGGTGTTGGTTAATCCTTCCTAACGTTGCTGTGTAGCCTAGTCATAATAATGTTTGCATTTTGTACTCACTGGCTCATGGACTTTTTACAGTAGTCATTATGACGCTACAGATTAAAAAAACCATTCATTCTGTCACCATAACATTTATTACCTAAATATAATGTGAATTAGTTGCTTCTTATGCTACACAACTTTCTCCTCTCTACAGAAAAACTGTGATACAAGAATTAGTTATAATGGAATTGGAGTTCACACTAAAATTTAAGGCTGCCCAGGTCTCCATTGATGTCAGCAATCTGCCTCTGTGACACCCACTACTTCTGCCTCTTTTAGAGGACTGAGGAAACTCCATTTTCCTAAATTAGTATGCATTTGCAGTTGCTTTCATATTACATTTTTGCATTTATTCGGCACACTTGAATACTGAAGTAATTGACTGTGCAGTGAATTTCTCCAGTATTTCAGTACGTTAGTGTCATCAAACTGTTAATTATTCGGCTATCTATGTGTGAGTACAAGTATGGAAGAACTAATGCTTTGCGCTTACCAAACATTTTGAGGTAAAACTTAGGCATGTGTCATTCCTACTCATCTTCCTTACTTGTCATTACTAATTTTGGATGCCAGGTCCCTTTTTAACATGCTCTGTCAATGCACTATGGATTGTTCAAGGTTTCTGTTCCTGCATTTAAGGGCTCACATCATATTAATACAGATTGGACGCATTTCATATTTTCTGTTTCTCGTATCAGTTTTGACTGTCTCGATAATTCTTTTACATCCTTTTTTCTCCACAAAAAAAAAAAAAAAACAGAACCCAAAATCTTTCCTTTTATACATTCCATTTATTTTTTTTAAAGGTCTTGATGAGCACACTACAAGTTAACCCATTGACCTCATTCCATCTTCCAAGGAAATCTCTCTTCTCCCTTGCTTGTCTTGAAAACTCAAGGAAGAGGAAATAAATTATTGCAGGTGCTCTTTTTTCTTTAATAAGTGCCCTTCTTACTAACCTGGCTTGTCTTAATTGTTTCTTTTCTTTCTGCCTCCCATGCTCCCAGGCACAAACAAGCCCTTCTCTCATGTTTGACCGCTGCTTGTTCAGTCATGGAAACTTTTTGAGTTGTTTACTGAAAAGAGGTATAGAATTGCATGTATACTCTGGAGGGCAGAAAATAATAAGTAAACTTCACAAGTTAGGGAAGTAATTAAATGGATTCATACTTTCTTTTCTGGAGGGATTATATATATATATATGGTTTAGTAATAGCTCAGAATTTGTTAGTGGAAGGGGTTTTTCTTCTCTATTTCATTTTTACCTGTTTAAAATCTTCATATTAATTTTAATATTTAATATAAAACTCCTGACTACTCAGGCAGTTTATAGAGATTAATTTTAGTCTTGCCTATGAGGCAGAAAAATCCTATCTCCATTTCACTGATGAAGCGGAGATGGTAACTTGCCCAAAGTTGCCTTAGTAAGTGTGTGATGAGCAAGGAATGGATGTTAATACCCTCACTTATTCTATGCCCCAAGTCCAACAGAGTCCTTCAGTACCTGAAATGAAACCATACCGATGTAAGCTCAGTTTTCTTTTACTCCAATATTAGAGATTTTTAAATTGTTTCTGTCTGTGTTCTGTACTAGTATAATTTAAAGTGAAAGCAAGACGACCACGAAGTAGGCTTCCTGCATTTCGTCTGAAACTTATCTGCATTGTGTGCATTGCTACTGTCTTGTTGATTTTCTGTTCTTGTTTGCAGTGGAAACAAGCTGGGGACAGTCACAGTCATAGGAGAAGCATAATATCCTTCACTTTCAGGTGGCTGGGCTGAATTTAGTTCACCTTGCTACTGCTCAAAAGCTGCTGCCATTGGAAAAATGTGAGGAGCTGAGCATAATATTGTCATGCTGGATCTGTGTCTTTTTATCTTTCACTTGTAGAGAAGCAAAGACAGTAACGCAATAAAGAACATTCATGCACAAATACTCAGCTTAGAATATAATGCTGACTTAATGCTTCTTTTCTGTACCTGGATTGGTTTCTGCTGTTGTGCTGGTTTTCTCGAGGTGTGATAGTACTGTATTGTTTCTCTACACTTTTGGATATTTAAGTTTTTTGGTTTTTTTCTTCATTAAATTTCTGGGTTTTGCTTCCTCGTCTTTATTTTAAGTGTAAAGTTTTACCTTGTAATTTTCATTACACCTGTAGTACTGTGTCCAGTTCTTGGCTCCCCAGGACAAGAGAGAGATGGGGCTACAGGAGAGAGTCCAGCAAAGAGACATGAAGATGACTAAGGGACTAGAGCATCTCTCCTGTGAAGGCTGAGAGAGCTGGGGCTGTTTAACCTGGAGAAAAGAAGGCTCAGAGGGGATCTCATCAATGTATTTAAATACCCAAAGGAAGAGTGCAAAGAGGATGGAGCCATGTCCTTTTCAGTGGTGCCCAGTGACAGGAGAAGAGGCAATGGCACAAATGGAAACACAAGAGGTTCCCTCTGAACATCAGGAAATACTATTTTACTGTGAGGGTGACAGGTTGCCCAGGGAGGTTGGGGAGTCTTCATCCTTAGAGGTGTTCAAAAGCCTCTGGACATGGTCCTGGACAACCAGCTGTTGGTGGCCCTGCTTGGGCAGGGGCAGTTGGACCAGATGACCTCCAGAGGTTCCTGCCAACCTCAGTTGTCCTGTGATCCTAAATCTTGTGACCTTTGTCCAGATTCTACCCCTTTTATTCTCCTGTTTCCAAAGTGTTAATAACCATTTAAAACACATATCTCTGTGTTGGCTACAGTAACTCCACTGAAGCTGAAAAAGCCATCCTGACAATACCCCATAGTGTGATTCTATCTGAATAGTGAGTATCTTCAGAGCACAATCCCCTCCAGAGAGACACCTTCATTTGGTAACTGCTGCTCAGTGCAAAGAGTATGTGCAAGAAAGTGGTAGATGAAATTGATGCTAACAACACAGAACTATTCGAATGTATTCATGAAGGAGTTCAGAGTTGCTCTTGGTTCTCTGCATTTAGCTCTTGCAGTGATATTGGGTGTTTTAGTGCATCTGATCTGCAGAGGTCTGTTAGAAGTCTTGCTAAACCATTTGCTGTCTGTTAGTTACCAGCATTTTGCCTTAACATGGTGTGGTAGATGCCTTACTCCTAGTTCAAAACCCAGGTATAAATTCCACTCAATATAGTTCTGTAATATCAGGTATTTACATGAGCATATCTATGCAAAAATCTATGTAAGAAAAGTTGCTGTGTCAGGTTGAGTAACTATTGGCTCTCGGTACTAACATAAACATGGATATAATCAATCCCCTAAAGATGGAAGGTTTTTTCCGCACTATTGTCCACAACAGAAACAGGAGTGGCGCAGCAGTGGCATCTCAGTGATGAAGCATTGTGAAAGCTACGCAGCCCAGTTGCACGTATAATATGATATTGCTGGGTGCATACTGTGGAGGTGCTTCCTCACTGCATTGCTTGTCCATGACTTCAAGAACTGCATTAGGCGAGAGGTGTCACAGTGGTTTGCAGGACTAGGCAAAACACTTACAGCTAGAGAGCCCTCAGTACAAAACATTAAGGGCACTATAGGTTATACTTAGGAAGTGGATTATGTTATAGCTATCTGTAGAAAGCAGACACGCTCAAATGTGCAGATAGGTGAGTTAGTCAAACCCATCAGCCGTAATTTGAATGACCCAGACCAGCTAAATAGTAGTCCCTCATGAGCAAAACGGTGCAGTAGGAATTGGAGGTGCCCCATCTTGGCTTTCAGAATTACCTACATACAGTTTAAAATACCCCTTCAGAGAACAGTTGAAGAGGGAGACGTGGCTCTAACTGCTGTTGCTGAGGAGAGAAAAGCCACATCATCCAACAATGATCAGTGCTGTTTAAAGATAGAAATGGCTTCTCTGCTCACTGTGGTTTTAAATGTAGCCAGTGCTACTAATACTTATGCCTAATCCAGTAAATTTTATGCTTCCTAACAGGTAAAGTTATACCTATTTATTTTGAACTTGATGACTGTTTCAGTTTGAGATTGACATTGTAGCCATTTGGACAATCATGTACATGGAGTACTGCATACAGCTCTGGAGTCCTCAGCACAGAAAAGACATGGGACCTGTTGGAGCTGGTCCAAAGGAGGGCCATGAAGATCATGAGGGGGCTGGCGCACCTCTGCTATGAAGACAGGCTGAGATAGCTGGGGGTTCAGCCTGGAGAAGAGAAGGCTCTAGGAAGACCTTAAAGCAGCTTCCAGTACCTAAATGGAGCTTATGAGAAAAATGGAGACAAACTTTTTAGCAGGGCCTGTTGTGATAGGACGAGGAGTAATAAACTAATTACTAATTACTAGTAAGTAAATAAACTAAAAGAGGACAGATCTGACTAGATATAAGGAAGAAGTTTTTATGATGAGGGTGGTGAAGCACTGGAACAAGTTTCCCAGGATAGCTGTCAATGTCCCATCCCTGGAAACATTCAAGGTCAGGTTGGATGGGGCTTTGATCAACCTGGTCTAGTTGAAGACTCCCCTGCATTGCAAGGGTGGTCGAACTAGATGACCTTTAAAGGTCCCTTCCAACCCAAACTATTCTATGTCCACAAAGGGGATTTGAGGCTCCTGAAAGGCTTTAATGCATAAAGCAGAGTTCATACAGGCTTCAGGCAGTGACTAATCAAAATTTAAGCTCTTTAGGCTTTAACATGCCTCTAATCTTTTGTTGTCCTAGCCTAAAGTTAGGATTATTTATTTTGTGTACTATCCAAATTTTGGATACTGGAAAATCACTTTAGTGATTGCCCTCAATAAGCAGTTCAAGTTAGCAGCTGGAAGTATTCTATCCCTACTTTACACCATTCCATGCGGTACAGCTAATAGTAAAATCTGAATATGAGTTCTTGACCTCTTCAAATGAAGACTGTATTCGTGCTTTTAGGCAATATCGCCATCCTTGATTTTAATGAAAAAAAAACCAACAAATTCTACACAACTTCATAGGTAAGCACTGATTTAGAAGTAGCTAATCCTTACTATAAGTCATAACTGAGTTCCCTGGACTCCTTATCCTTAATAAATGTCTCATGCCTGGCTGTACAAGTTTGGTTTGCAAACTCCATCTTTTCTGGGATTAAAGCAGCCTGAGATTAAGCAGTCATGCTTGCATGCTTGCCAGGGATGAGACCAGTTATTGCCTAAAGCTTTTGGATCCCCAGCACAGAGTTAAAGGCAGCTTGAATTGAGCATCTTAGACTTGGTAAATTCTGCATTGCAAGACAGCTTCAATATATCTATTCTTTCTCAGATAACATCTCATTTTTTTCCAAGAAGTTGAAGCATAGACCATGTGCAAATGACACGTTTGGCTTTTAAATAGAAATGTCACTGGCTGAGACATCTAGCTTATTTCCTACTGACACCTAAATTTGTATGGAGAAAGGGTGCAAGTGTGTACCAGAAAGGTGCGATGCGCTGTCTTTTACCAGGTTATATTTCTGCACTGTGCACTGTGGTAGGATTAGGAAAGAAATGTAAATCAAGATGTGTTGGACAGCCACAGCATTAATTCTTGACTACCCTATTTTTCCATTACATAATATTGGATGCAGCAGGTACAATGTAGATTTCAGTTATCAGACCAAGAATCAAGACAGGGATTTTTCAAAGCAATTGAAGACACCTACTTTACTGTTCTGAAAATACCAAATTCAATCACCACAGAAGAGCTCTAGACCGCCCCTCTCTCTGCTAAGTTCCCCTGCTGTCTGTAGAGATCCATTGTGAAGACAGATTCATCTTAAACGTATACCTTGGTTGATGGGCAAAGACATCCTTTTAGGTATGCTGAGACTTCACAATTGGAAATAGGATGGCTCCTGTCAGTTATCTTCATTGCAGGTCCTTCAAAATGGAGAATAGCTGTGCCAAACTGAAAATGGTGAAATACATTTGGTAAATGTGCAGATGGCTGAAGGGAGCTGTATATGATTTAGTGTGTGATTTCTTCAATCTGCTACATTTTTACTTCCTGAGCTATGGTTGTTGGAACAGTTTAACTGTTCTCTTTCTGGTAATGATTTACAGTGTTAAAATGTGTAATTTTGTATTTGCACAGTTTGAGGGTGCTTCAGGTTGTTGGGTATTTTTGTTGTGGTTTTGGTTTGGTGGTTGGTTTTTTTTTTTTGCTTTGAATTTTCCTTATTAATATTCTGTGGTGCAGGGGATTCTTCATAAATAATTTTCAGTATTGACCTTTTTATCCTCTCTGTTTAGTTTATTTATGGAGACTCACCGTAAAAGCTGTCTGCATCTCTCCTTCCCTGTGTTTGTTTCTATTATTGTAATTTCTCTTCAACAGCCTCATGTAGGAAATAATGGTACGTGTCTGAAGCTTATCACAACAGCAAATAAGATGGTGCCTAACACATCATCCTCTCCAAATTGGCACAGCAGGGAGTACAGGGCTTGCAGTACATCCATTACCTCTGTTATTTCTCACAAAAACCTGAATTTTTCTGCCTGTGGATGCTGTAAGGCAACAACTGAAAAAGAGCTGAGGCAGCTACATGAGGACATGGGCCTCTGAGAGAACGTTGTTCCTTTTAGACAAAGGAGCAACCCACACTGGATTGTTTATGGTTTTATCTCAATATTTGCTCTTCTGCCCTCACCTTTTCTGTTGTTTTTCTTTTTTTTTTTCCATTCCTGTAGTCTAACTGGAGAATACCAGTTAAAACCCGAGCATCCTAATTACTAGTTTTATACCGTACAAGTAATTTTTTTATCATTTTACACACCTTTCGCTATGACAACTATGACCTTACTGGCTGTTCATAGGCTTATTCTTCTGTTATCCTTTTCAGCCAACTTAGTCTGTTTGCCTCTGGAATGCTGGTATCCAAAAGCAAACCAAGTGATTTATTTGGATTTGCTACTCAGAAGTCTGTGGCTGATACTACTGTAGATTGTTTGTTAAACAATGGATTAATAAAGTTCTGTTCAGTCATGACTCCCTGTTTCTCCACAGTTGTCTATAAAAATCTATATAGTTAGGCTGCAAGAAGTGCAGTAACTACAAAATCGTACAAATTCTATTGAACATAGTACAGTGCACAACATACCACAAAGGCTATTGACACACACAAGCAGCATGGACTGCAGATCTATTGTTATTTCATTGCAAGAAGACTGTCACTGCTACTTACAATTCAGAGGAGAACAGAAGCCTCAGGATAACAAAATCTCACCTCTTTGGGTTATCTTGTTGAAACAGAGGAGCTGAGCTAGTGCTTCTGTTCTGCCAAAAAAAAATCCCCTATCTTTCCTGAAAAAAGTATTGAGACCTTTCCTGGTAAACGAAGGATGGGGCACTACTATGAGCTCATCTGTCTAATATGCATGAAATTAGGGGTCTATGCAGAATAGCTAACAACAAGTAATAATTTTTAAAGAAACTGTGGCTACAAGTTGAGGTTTGTAGGAATTCTTGAAAAGCAAAACGTACAGATTACTGCAACCAGCTCCTCCCTGGGGCTGAGTTTCAGCAATTTAAACTCATTCAAACTCAACAGCCAAACTGAAGCAATTGCGTGTATAGTATTTGACTTGCACTGAGGGCAGATTTAATCCTTAGGGAAAGCGTAGAGAACATTTTGGTGGTAGGAGAGGCAGAAGTTTCTTCATAAAAACAAAACCCAAGGAAGAACAATTTGATCTAAGACAAGGTGTTACATTTTTTAGTGAACAATACTATTAAAAAGCCAGAAGAATGAAGGAGCTAGATTGACAGAAGTGCTGGAACAGGAGACTTTTATCCAGTGCTTGCTAGACCAGTTGTCTTGGCTGCTGGAGTCACCCTTTCAGTCCCTTTTTCTTGAGAAGGTGGTAATGTTGTAATTTGGTAAAAATGTATATAGTAGGTTCAAATATGAGGAAGGAAAGATGGAGGGACACTATGCCACAACATGGCACAATGTCATCTACTCGGGCATTTTGTTGGCTAGTAGAGAAGTAAAATAAGAGAATTAGTCTTCTATGTAGGTTTTCTATAAAAGGTGCGTTGTTCCTTATCAGTTTTACAGAATGAAATTGAATCAGCACTTTTGCAAATTATTCTGTTCAATTTTATTCTTTCTTTCCCCAGCATTTTAGCTGGAGCACCAATACCTGAGAATATGTTCTTTACTTCTGTTACGCCACCAAAGTAAGGCTGGGATGGCAATGTAGGAGGAGGTCAAGAATGCATTCTCTATGTGGGGAAGTATTGGTTCCTGTTTAACCCACCCTTTAAAGATCTGGCCATTCTGAAAGTCCTCTAAAACCAGCAAGTGAAGGGGGAAAAATGTCAAAATACTGACTTGTCTTACTTTGCTCTTGATCCAGACTTTTTTGGAGTAAGGGACTGCATGGAGGAGATGTTGTTTAATGGTTTTCACTAGGAATATTGAATGCTAGTATTTTATTTGAGCTTCTTAATTGGTATTCATGGAAGAAATTTTTAATGGTTTATCCTAAGGAAAGTCTTAAGCTAAATTAAAATTAAGTTCAGGTTTTGCTAATGTAATGCACAGAACAGAAATTCTATAGAGAAGCTGTAACTATCCCCAGTCAGAACAGTCCAGTTTGCCACTTTGACCTCCCTCCTCTCCCAGATCCCCACCACCTTTTCTATCCTTGATCCAGGCATGCAAAGGATAAAACATTAGAGGAAAATGCATAGCATTGTTTTAAAAGTGCTTAATTTGAGGAGCTAAAATGATCTCTTCCATTGAATAGTCATAGCTTTGTGTCTCTATAGGGCTGAATTGAGGCAGAGCGCTTTAGTTCTATTCTCTGCTTTGTTGTCTCCTAAGAGTAACCTTAATCGAATTTTCTGGATTTATGGTACTTTGTTTAGGGAGACTATCTGAACTGCCTAGCTATTGCTGTTAGTGTTGGGGTAATAACATACCTAGCTGTGCCTCTCTGGTTCCCAAACAGCCCTGTAGTACAAAGTCGTCCTCATGGAAAACAAACAGAACCAACAGGCAGTCAGCTGCACATGAAAAACGACGAAACATTTCTGCCCATTTCACAAAAAAGAAGGAAGGAAGGCTGACATAAGAATGCTGTACAGGGTGGCTCTAACATGGGCCTGCTGGATCCTGCTTTATACCACAGCTGCTCTATTTCTCCTCCTTTGTTTTATAGGTTGTACTTCTGGTCAGTAGCTTTATGCTGCTGTTTCAGGAAACGGTATTGCTTGGCTTTATTCCCATCAGCTGACAGAGATGTAAGAATTTCATTAGCTTGATATCTGCTCTCATTCAGGCTGATATAACATGAAAAATGTAGTTTGAAAATACCTTCCAGGGCTGCTGAGGTGGCCCAGATAGGGCTGTGTCAGAGACCCCAATTCATTTCATAGCCTTTCAGTCCTCTGGATGCTACATTTCCTAAGTAGACTCCCACAGGTTTCTGCACAACAGGCAGAAGGGCAGCTGAGCAAAGAGCTTAGTCAGCACGTGTTTGGATACTTGCTAGAGATTCATCAGGAAATGCTTCTGATGCGGTAACTTCCTAAGGCTCCTTAATTAGTGCACAGGCTTGCAGCCTTCTGTATGCCTGGGTGCTCTCTCGGAGCAGCCAGATAGATAGAATTAGGTCCCTTTCCCACTTAGCTACAAAGGGAGCTGTTAGTCTCTTGGGAAACACGACTGCAAAGCAAAGCTCTCCCATCCTCAGCTGTGAGGTATGGATTAAAATGTTTGTGTGATCGACTTTAGGGGAAATAATGTTCAAATCTTGAAAGCCTGAATATTCACAAAGTAAAATGGATCTGTACATCCCACTTCCCAGACAGAGAACACAATTATGCCATGTGACTTCTGCATCCACTCAAAATATCTTGGCTATCTACCATTGAGCACCCAACTCCTCCTGGATAAACAACAGGCTACAAATTCGTCACAAAAATTGGCAAATAACCTTAAATTATAAATATATTTGAGAAAATTGTACTGCTTTGGCTGACAATTCATTAAAAAAGAGGAGCTAAAATTGATCAAATAAATTGTTTGTTACTAATTATTTGCCTAGTGCTAGCTGTGATGTGAGACCTTGAGGGTGGGAATAAATTATCTTAATGAGGGATTAGGTTAAGGCATGCTGTAAATTCTCATTTCAAGTGCTAACCCCACCATTAATATATTTTCCTATAACTGTGAATCTTTTTTAATAGCTGCCTGTCTTCTTTGCAGTGCATAAAAATGTTCCTCCTTTTTAAATCCATGTTCTGAAAAGGAATTATGTGGCCTCCCAGATTTTCTCTTCATTAGAAACACCAAATAAATACCTATGAGGAAATAACAGTAATGTAGACTGTAAGATATATTTCATTATGGAGAAAAAAATGTTCACATCCCAAGGACAGGTGAAGTACTGGATACCTGTTACTGTGAACTAAACACATCCCTGCTTTTGAAAACCTCATTTGTATAGTGCATGTGGCCTTAAAGATATGTTTTCCAAGTGAAATGAGGCTGGAGAAATGGGGATAAGCTGCGTTATACAACCTGGAAAAGAGGAACATAGTCTAAACACTGTACAAACTCATGATGGTAATGATTACCTCAGACAATTCAAGTAGCAAGGATTTTAAATCTGATCTTTCTCCATTAAGTTTCTCTAGTCACATTATTATCATATGTAATTATTAGAACTACTTTTAATAATTCACAGCAAAATCTGAACAGGTAAATCGTAAGCCAATTGAGATAAGGACCATTTCCCTTTATGTATTTCTGCAGTCTTGTAACTCTATGTTACTCTATGCAACATAGCAACTATGTAATAATCAAACATGTTTTTCGCTCTCTGCCACTTTCCTATTTTTATTAGTTGTTCACAAAGTGCTTTTAGAAGAAAGGACATATTATTGTCTGTATTTCTACAGGTAGGTCAACACCCACAACTGCTCAGCAGATCAGTGTGGCACACAGCTCCCCACACCATGCCTCATGTGTATCAGTCCTTTCCCTTAGATTCTGATTCCTCATAAGATCAGCGATGCTGGATATTTTGTAAGCTGAGGCTGGAGATGTAGGAGGACGTATTAGGTGGTCTTGTCTTTCTGTGAACTCATTTTCAGAATTTATTTGATTGAATTTTCTCTGTATTTTTAAGGCATGATATAATGCCTCAGTTTGCCAAGAGCTTTAGAGCACCTTTAAAAATTATTACTTTCCTTGCCTTCTTTCGGTTAGTCAAATATACACAGCTGGTTTTCACTAGTTACCTGTCTCTTCCTTCCTGCAGCACTTGGCGTGTAATTGGCTAAGCTTTGGGAGCGCATTGGGGATGAGACACTACCCATGCAAATTGTCAGAGCTCTTTGGAGATGCTGTTCATCTCACTGGGAACAGAGCTGGGCCCTCTCTGCTTCCACAGAGACTTGTTTCTGAGCACCGTCAAGCCCCCTGACATTGATATTCAGAACAGTAACAAACTTTGCAGTATTCATTATCCTGTTCAGTATCAATTCAGAGGCAGCACTTGTGCGTTTGTGTTTGTGTAGGAAAGATTCATCACATTTTTGGGTCAGCTACCTTGTCAGCTCCACAAACATACACACACACACACACACACAGAGGGAAGAAAAAATGAGCTTCATACACTTCATTCATGTCAGAACTCAACAACTTTAAGAGCGCAAATATTCTGCAGTCACTCATGAAAAGAAATTTTTAATAATAAATATCTAACAATTAATGGGCTGGTAGCTGCAGTTGTCTTCGGGGCATAATATCTAATTTCCTTGCAATGTTTCATATCCTTACTTTTCATGCTGCAACAGTCTATCATTAAAACCAAATGCAGGTTTCTATCACTTTTATTTATTTTTCAAATCAACTTATAAATCAGTGCCAGGCCTTGTTACAGATGAGTTCCAATAAATTATCAGCTGTGGACAAATTCTGAATGTTAAACATTCTCTATTTCTCCCCCTTTTTTTTTTCCACTCACTGTACTCCTTTGTTGCCCTCTGAGCCTGGAGCACACAGCAAGCAGGGGGTTTGGGAAGGATCTTCCCCCTTCTAAACAAGGTGAGAACCTCGCTACTTAATTATGTGTGATTGAAATAATACAAGCATGTATTTGTTTTTCAGGAAAAAACAAAACAAAACAAAACAAACCCAACAAAACCAGCAAAAACTAGGGACATCTCTGGATTTGAGTAAGATGGATATCATCTCTTTTACTTGTAGTTGACAGGCAATTCCCAGAGTGACTCGTAACCCTAATCTAGTTTTCATTAATTCTTTTACCAAAATGCTTGGTCATCGCCCTTTGGAAGCAGGTCATGAGTGCTTTTGTGAGCTAATACTAGCTTTTTCTCAGTTGATCTGTCACTTCCAAATTGGGTTATTGAAATTAGCAGTATATCTATCAGTTAAGTAAATTTTACTTCTAGTTTTACCAGTAGACTGAGATACATCAAAAGGCCTGAAGTGACATAGCCTTGTGTGGCTAATTGGAAACTCTGACTATTGTAATTAGTAAAATGACCTTTAAAAGTATTCTGGGTTGCACTTGTCTACAGCTGGGGTGTAACAGCAAGTGAATTAGCTGTGATCCTTAGCCTGGATGAACTTTGTATCTGTCCTGGGTTCAGCTGTAACAGTCGTGTTTTCCACATTTGGGGAAATTGCAGGGGTCAGCACACCCAGAGTGCAGGGAATGATCCTCACTCTGGGAAAATCACCTGCCTGATCATGGTGTCTCACCAGCCAGGTAAGTATCTCTTTCCTTTATTTATCAGTTCACATGAATGACTGACAAGGGGGATTAAAGATATCTTGATCTGCAAAACCTGCAAATCTGGGGGACAGAGCAAAACTACAAGTTGAACTTTGCTACCCTGCCCTGCCCTACTAAATTTAAGTCAGCCCATTTACATTGTGTGATACTAAAAGCTGCCTAGAACAAGTACTGAGCTGGAAATGTGCAATTCACAGCTTTCCTCGGAAGGTGTATTTTAAATCTGGACCCAGAGAGAAAAAGCAATTGATTTTTGCATCTTTCCCATTAATTCTACTTAGATGATAAGGAAATCAGGGTAAGAGGCAGAGAGAACCTTTTCCATCCTCTCTAGTGAGCCTTTTGAATTTATTTCAAAAGTATTTAATAGGGCTGATAGGAGTGCACTTGTTTATCCATTTAAATCCGGTAATGGCTAAGCAAGGTGGGTGAGATGTTCCTACCACACAGTACAGGGATGAGTCTGTCCTTCTAGAGAAATTCAGGTTCATGTGCTGGTGCAAAGAAAACTTTCCAGTGCTTCCGTGGACCTTTGCCACCCCCAGGTGACCCCTCTCAAGCTGCATGGGATTAGGAGTTCCCCTCCTCAGTCCGTCTCTCTGCCAGCAGCACATCTTTGCAAGGTAACATGATCCTGTGAGATGATTCTATGATTCTAACATAGATACATTACACCTTAACCACAGGACAAACATCTCACAGACAGATTAACTGTACACCAAGTAACAGCCAGGAACATGGTTTCCATTACCTATGGTGCTGAACTGATGGCAGTTTGAAACCCAGATGCTGTCAGCCAGACATCTAAATTCATACTGAGATGCCTAGATTTAAACTGAGATTTAGCTGTGTATGCTCAGTGTCACTGACAAGCAGGGACAGGAGCCCAGACTGAAAAATAATAACTGATACTGATACTTTATTACTGAGAAATTTCTCTCTTGATTTTCTAAATCTACTGTGCTTCTTTCCACTGTATAGAGCAGTTGCCTTATAGTCAGGCTGCAGGGGAGTGTGAATCAGAATGCCCGGAGTTGTTTAAATGAAAGATGTTATAGATGTGGAAAGACTATTATTATTATTATTATTATTATTATTA
>NW_009935357.1:978-1248 GCF_000696875.1 Nestor notabilis | reverse complement strand
TGCACAGCACCAGTCCAAAAGTAAATCTCTAATTCACCAGATTCTAAATCATTTTACAAAAAGGAAAATCCTGTTTCCACACAGAGCTGGAAATAGATTCACCTGATTCTACTCTTAAAAGCATTGCAAGCCTTGAACTACCTTGCCTCTGGCTTTGAAATAAAGCATCCAAAGGTCACAGACCCCACACCAAGGAGCCTGGTTTGTACTAAAATCCAGTACTACAATGCTTTTATCAACAGTACATGCAACAGAAGAGTTATGGTAGGG
>NW_009935357.1:520-884 GCF_000696875.1 Nestor notabilis | reverse complement strand
GGTTCGGTGGGTGGGGGGGTGGCTTTTTTGTTGGATTTCCCCCCCAAGAAAAAATAGACTGCTGGGGCAAAGAAAAAAAGCATTCTTCAGTTTGCTCTTCACCCTCCACAATACTGAAATAACATCAGTCAGGGCTATAAACATCTGTAATTGCCAGGGGAATGTACAATACGTTCAGAAACTCCAGGCCCACATATCCTGTAGCTCTGCGCTTCACAAACAAAAGGTTGGAGAAAGAAAGAAGGGGTGGGGGTACAGGGAATAAAGGTTTAAAGATTAAAGTCACAGGCAGAGACAGACGGCTCCATTTTTTAATAACTGAAAACACGAGTTGTGCCTGAATGTGCTCATTGTTTTGGGGGGT
>NW_009935357.1:0-413 GCF_000696875.1 Nestor notabilis | reverse complement strand
CTTTCCCCACTTGTAATGGTTAATGGTGCATTGAGGTAGAAATCAACAAATGACCCCACCTTGCCTTTACTAAATTGGGAAAAACTCAGGGACTAGAAGTACCTGATTTTAAGAGCCTAATGGACACGATGGAGGAGATGGCTGAAAGCTTTATGCTGTGAAGAAACACAGGCTACAACGGGAACATCCTACCCAACTCACAGGCACAGCTACAGAACAACTTGCTTATAAATCAGTTTCTGATAAGGGTTTTTTTGACAATAAAACCATTGCTGCAAGGTTTAACTATGGGAGCTAAGCAGATTTTTATGGGGGTTCAAGAAGTTTAGCTGCCACAAAGTTCTTAAATCCATTTGAAACAGCATCAGCTATACTTTCAGCAAACCAAAAGGGTCATGAGTTCTGTGCACTTT
>NW_009935356.1:10991-15160 GCF_000696875.1 Nestor notabilis | reverse complement strand
CAGCCCGGGACCCCCCGGGAGCCGCAGCACAGGGGAGGGCAGGGAGGGATTTACAGCCTGAGGGACTCGGTTGTCCAGGTGGTGGCCGCACGCCAGAACCAGTAGCAATAAACACATTGGCTCAACCAGCTCGATTTCTTACTCAAGTGGTTTCCCGAACTGGGAGAAAAGGCGGGATTGTGCAATGCTGTCGGGCAGCTGTTTGCTCACTGTTGGTGACCTCGAGGCTCAGGGGATGGCACTCACAGTCCTGCGCGCTGCCCATCCCTGAGAGAGCTCAGCGACGGCCGGCAAGCTCGGCCCTCCTGCCGTGGAGGCAGAATCCCGGTGTGCAGGAAGGGCTGTCACCTCCACCAGCACCACCCCTGCCATGCACCACCCCAGCTCGGGGACACCTCTGTCCCTGGGCTTGCTGCACCAATGAACAAAGCTCTCCTCAAATTTGCAGAGATGCAGAGGGTTTAGGGGCTCACGCTGACTGCAGAACTGCAGTCCCAGTGGAACACTGTCCTGACTGCTCCTCACCTGTGCAAATGAACGCATTAGGAAGCAGATAACCCACCCAAGAAAGGCTTTCTCAGGACATGTCCCAGACACATTTCAGACAATGAAGCACACAACCAACCTGTTTCCCTCCTGGTTGACAAGTACTCGCTCCAGCAGGGAACTAAGTGGTTGGTGTGAGGGAAACCAGCCCTACAAAACAGCTGAGAGTTTGAGGTGTGACCATGTTCTTTAGCTTCTGATAAATTCAGTGAGTCTGGGTCCTTCTCTGGCTGCCTGGAGGATGCTCTTCATGCAATACAGGGAGAATGTATCAAAGAGCCATGCCTGGTTTGGGCAGAAAGAACAATAATTTAGAGACAAATCAATCCGGAGCCTTTTCAAGACTTCAAGAGACGCTGGATCAAGCCCTTAGGGAAGGGGAAATAAGCACTGCTCTTACTGCAACATCAAAGCTTCACATTCAGCAGCCTCCATAGATAGCTGCATCTGTTCTGCAGCTCCTCTTACAGCACAGTTGTTTCTAGACGCATATAAAGCTTGTGTTGGAGTTGTAGCATGCTCCACTGCTTTCCACTGAAGTTTTCCCAGCTCTTGGGAACAGAAGGGACCTCTCCTGACCATCTTGTTCAGCCTAGGTCAGAGCCTTCTGCAATTCCCTGACTACATTCCTGTTCTTTGCTATCATGATCCCAGGTAATAATCAGAAGGGAGTGCCCAGTCATGTGGAGATGAGCCAGTCCAGGCTATTTCCTCATGCTCAGGGTCAACAGTTTCTTCCATCATTTCACACTTGCAGAGCATTTCCCAGGCTACAGATGAAAGAGTTGCACCCACTGTCAGCTCTGTCAATAACCCACCGCTGAAGAGAGACACCAGCTTTCCTTCTTTCCTTCCTAGCTGTCCTGGGTCGTGCAAGGCTTTGAGCAGCACTTGTCCCTAAAGCCAGTGCAGGGCCCAGCCTGGACCTCTCAAAAGTTCCTCTAAACAGGAGTCATCAGGAAAAATTACTGCTAATGAAATAATGAACCTTTCCAGAAAGCTGGTGAAAGAGCCAGGCAAGTTGTATCAGCCCCAGCTTACAAGGAGAGTACAAGATCACCTGTGAGATATGCCCAAAGCTACAGATCTTGCACAACCAGAAGGGAAGCCAGGACTGCATTACTCTCCCGGTACCATGCTGTGATCCCTAGGGAACACACTGCCTCCAAACCCAGCCTGCAGCAGCAGCACCTCACTCTCTTGGCAGAGTTCTCTCTTTAATTCACTCTCTATAATACAGATTGTCTTTAAAACATGTTGGAAGCATGAGCTTTCCCCACACTGCCTCACCTCCACCAGCACACCTGCCACCAAGGAGACACCCCATATGCGTGTATCTTTGGTTGCCTGCACTATTTTAACTTAATCCATCACGGCATCTGTGTTTCCTGAGAAGAAAATGTATCTTCCAGCAGGGTGGTGGTATAGGAGGCTGAGGTGAGGCACTCCTCAGCAGTTAACTTGTTTAACACAAGTTAAATAGCGTTTCTCATCTCTCCAGAAAAAAAAAAAAGGCTGTCTTAACATGTTCACAACTGTCACTTCATTCTAGAAAACACATACTCTAGGGAAAACCCCACAACAACTAGCAGATAGTTACTATTTCTGCATCTCCTGGTATTTTTATTACTTCTTCTTGTGGTATCTTTTTGATTTCTCTGCATATAATTGCCTCAATGTATGCACCTTTGAAGCACCTAATAAAAAGAACGGGTTAAATAACAATACTCTCTGTGCAGCAGATGCCCGTTGGGATGAGCACTTGGCTAAGTGTTCTGCCTTTCCATTATCCACCAGCTTCCACCAGCCTGCTCTCAGCAGGGATGCTGTGTGTGGGATTAAAGGAAGCAAGGAAACAAGAACAGAAGTCAGGTTTCCCTGGCAGCACAGTTTCTGTGCCTCTCTGTGTCTTGCTTTGTGTGTCTTAAAGAATAGCAATAGCCTCTGCAGAAGAGAAAAATAAATTATGCCTTAATTAAGCCCTTTCTTTCTGTTTCTCTCGTGTCACCAGCAAGGGAAGGCTGTGTCAAACTAACTGCATCCATTTAGCAAAACCCCTGTATATTCAGAGCCTGAGACCCTTGGCAATACTCTGTGAGACAGACAAGTCCCTACACACCTGGCACGTTGCAGTCCTCATAGTTATTTTTCCCTTGCTCCAGGTGCAGACAAACCCTCTGTGCTTTCCCCAGCTCAGCTGCTAATGCATAACTTCACTTTTTCTTCCCCTCTGTATTTCCTGACTGCTTCTCTGGGAGCAAAGCTTCTCTGTTTGGGGATGTCCTCTTGTACTGACTGCAAGAGCCTGAATGACTGGATTTAAGGAACAAACACAGGAGGGGACAGCCATTCATTTCCAGTTTACCTCTGAATGGCCATGCAGCCTAACACAATTGGCTGGGCTGCCTGTGGAACCTTTCAGATGTGTCAAGTAATTCTGTGAGCCAAGAGCAATATGGATTTTGTGGTGAACTACATGCTCCAAACAAAGCCTTTCTCATGGGTGAGACATTGATGAGAACTTCTCTTTGGTGTCCCATCAGTATTGAGTTCATGCTACGGCTTAACACTTTCAATATAAGGTTATCTTCCCCAAGCAGGTAGGGATTTAATTCTAATATCTTCACCCTTCTATGAAATTTGCTTGAAATCAATGAACACTTTATTTGGGAGTCACATGAGCTGCCTTGAGGTACCCATGATTCTCACAATGACAGGCAGGAGGCCACGTGGAACAGAAGTTCCTGCACCCTGCACTGTGTCCTGGTGCACAGTCCACCTCTTACACATATGTCTCATGCCCTTTGACAGTGGTTTGACCTGAAAAGTGCCCGTGTAATGACTGATGGCATCAGAAGCCAATCCGGATTAATGCCTTTACACATCGCTCTATGAAAAAACGCACATCAAGTCTGGTCTCCTAAAAGCTGGGTTGAAATGCTCTGACCACATCCCAGGAACAACGATTAACAAGGCGAAATGTCTCCTGCCATAGCCTATTCCCAACCCTCCCTGTGCTGCTGTGCTAAGCAAAGCAGCCTGTTTGTTTTTCTAGCACAAGCTGACCTTCTGTGCAGTCAATATCTAAACCACATTGTCTGAGAAGAGAGGGTTCACAACACTGCATTATGCAATTCTGTGAGTGCACCCAGGCGTGTGGCAATGCAGACTGCATCCACTGCTGCTGACTGCTTGTGACTTCACACACACTGGCAATGCCGTCGCCACCAGCTGCTGTTGACTTCTTGTGACTTCACACACACTGGCAATGCAGACTGCATCCACTGCTGCTGACTGCTTGTGACTTCACACACACTGGCAATGCAGACTGCATCCACTGCTGCTGACTGCTTGTGACTTCACACACACTGGAATCGGCGTGTCTTGAACTGTGGATTCTCTGCAGATGGCTCTACCTGCTCAGCACAGAGCTGGAGGCAAGACTCCACCATGCCACCCTCAACAGCTCACTCATCGTGCAGCTCTGGGGCATGGCAGAGAGGGAAGATGTGAGCTCCAGTTCTGCTGTGGTCCAGAGGGGCCAAGGCTGATAAGCAGAGCTGGGAAATTTGTCTAACCACTTGCCTGATGTGAAATTTTCCCAGTTTGAGGAGTACAGAGAG
>NW_009935356.1:0-10960 GCF_000696875.1 Nestor notabilis | reverse complement strand
GGGAAAGTACAGGGAGCATTGGCTGGGCTACAGTCCTGAGTCTCACAGCACAGGGGAACAGCACGTGCTATTCTGAAGACACCTAGGACAGCCAACACTGCTGAAATTCTACAGGCATCACTTTGTAACAGAAGTACAGAACTGCAAAGGACCATATGGGTCCTTTCATAGCCTGAACACCTACAGAATTATTAGCAAGTCCAACATCCTGATTATCCTCCATGGAAACACTTGAATGCTTGTAGTTCTGATATTTCAGAGTTCCTATTTTAAATGTGAATAGTTCTGGGTAAATTCTGGTGGTTATGGTTTTAGGGGAGCTTTCTTTGTTTCATGTTTTGGTAAGATAGGCAATACAACTGAGCAATGCTTCTGAATTTGGAGAAGTTTGCAAACCTCAGAGATGATGCAGAACTGCAGCATTAACAGGTTGAAACTGGAAAGAGGTTCATGGACGGGTGGGAGCTGGAGACATTCTGTTTAATCAGCCATGACCACAAGCACATCAAAGAAGAAACAACATGAAGCACTTAGATCAAGTATTGTTCTGACTTCATTCAGCTCACTCAATATGTGGAGTAACTCCACTAAACCAATGGGATTGTTTTTTGTTATGCTCATTGTAACGGGCAAAATCAGTCCTTCTGAAAAGGATCCTGGGAAGCACAAATGTGGATCACCTCTACCCTTTTCACCCTTGTAATTTTAAATCGTATGTGCTTTATATGTGGTTTAAATAGACAGAGGAAACATTATTATCTCTACTTCAGGGAGGAGGCAGGTAGATTAGATGCTCTGCCTGCAGCTATACTTT
This sequence comes from Nestor notabilis, assembly GCF_000696875.1. NCBI lineage: Eukaryota > Metazoa > Chordata > Aves > Psittaciformes > Psittacidae > Nestor > Nestor notabilis. The sequence continues at coordinate 10,146 of NW_009935356.1, read as the reverse complement.
CTGAACGAGCCAGGAACTGAAGCAGACTGGTCCAGTCTCAGGGCCATCATTCCCTTCTGAAACCCTGATTATACTGACTGGAAGCTGAAATAATGGAAAGATGTACTCCCAATAACCCCCAAGCTACAGTCTTTATTTAGGCTTTCCTTTCACTGCCTAAATAAAGTTTTCTCTCAGTTCTTCACACATAAAAACATATTCTGACTTGCAGAGGAGACAGATTTACCAGGATGAATCTGTTGGTTTTGAAAGCCTTTCTCAATTTTTATTGAACAGGACTTTCCCATGGGAAAGAAACACAACACACTGCTTTGTGCCAACATCTCCTTTCCCTTTAACTGTGATGTTATTCATAGGAAAGAGAGGGATTACACTGAGCAAAGAACAAACAGAAAACTGCATCAAATGGTGGAAACGTGAGCACCTGTGATGTGAGAGACACCACGCCAGTGCACTGACCCACCACACTGACCTATTTGATTCCTTGTACTCTGCCACCTTCCCCTCATGGCTTAGTGCTTATGCTTTGCATTACTCCAGTGGTATTGGTAAATTCTTTAGGAGGAGGGCTGCTGCAAATATGTCACATTAGTGTAATGCAAGTGACCAGAAACCACAAGAGCTGGCAACTCCAAATCTCCTGTGTCGTGCTTGGAAACATACTGGCTATAAAAAGAGTGGAGAATAAAAACACGGAAGGAAGCAGGAGAGGCGTGCAGATGGCTGTTGCAGGACTGGTGTCACTCTACTTCAGCCAGAAACAAATTCCTCCCTGTGTTTTTAGATAGCTTTGCAAAGAGGATGTGCTGGTATTACTTCCTGACACTGGGGGGTTGTTATCGGTGCGTGTGACGAGAGACAGCATTCCAGAGAGGCAGAGGTCTGTGTAAACTGGTTGTCATCCCCAACCACAGACAGATCCAACTTTCCAACTGCCTCTTCATGATATCAAGCTAAGACTAAAAGTTCTCTCTCTCTTCCTCCAGATGAGTGTCCAAGCTCCCATAGGACACACTACATGGGAGACAAGGAAAAGGTTTGTTTTCTTAAGGCACTTCTTTTCTGTGTTTTCTTACAGGTGTCTGCCTTCAGGGAGATTTCTCTCTCCCCTGCCAGTATGCTCAGAAAATCGAGTGGCACCAATTTCAGGACCTGCAGTTAGAATTCCTGGCTTCTTAGTCAGAGGCTGTGAATCATCTGCTTGTAGTGATAAGCAGGTCATTCAGCCTTGTGGCTTTTGCTCACAACCTGACCGTGAGTTAGCTGAAGTCAAGAGAGTTTCTCCCCTGATCTGAACTGGACCTACACAGCTACTTACAGACACGCTGAAAGACCAGTGCCCTGTGGAAGTACCAAGTCTTCTGTGTTAGCTTTTTCAACTCTTTTTTTCTACTGAAAATAACTTACAGTTTGGGGAGATCATTCCAGTGGCAAACGCTGGGTTTCTTCTCCCTTTCTTCCATAAGCAGAGTGAGACAACCCAGAGTGAGAAAATGTACCACAAGAAGCTCTGATTTAGCAAAATACTGATGCCTGTGCTGGTTTGTGCTGCCTCCCAAGGCAGTGCCTTGGCAAAGCCTGAACAGTAGCAATTCAAATCAGATACTAACTTGACTTCAGTGTAAATGTTTCTGTCATATTGGCTGCTGGAGCACTTAAGTATGGGCTTAAAATTAAGTCTATGCTTATGCAATGTCCTGAATAAAACCACTTTCCTGCACTGAGACCTCTGTCCTTATAGCGATCAAGTGCTGAGGTCTTGTCAGGCAATTCTGCCCACCAGAAAACAATGGGGACTTTTACCTTGTGAACTGCAGGAGCAGGCAGGAGCCAGGGCCAGCTGACTGCTGCTCAGCTGCCTCAGTTCTTCAGTTTTGCAGTGAGAGCAGAAGTAAAGAAACATGTGAGCTGCTGGATCAGGAAAAACTAAGCTCAAGTATGAGGGAAAGTGGTAAGGGTTTACTTTGTCCTTTCCTGTACATTTGTCTGCCATGAATGCAAAGGGCTTCCTATTTGGTGCTGTGGGTGAGAGCCAGAATTTTCAGCCTCTGGCTCAGCTCCTGCCAGCATTCATGTTCTGCTTATCTTGCTTCCGGTGCAACCCATTTCCAGAGATGGTGTTATTGAGAAAGTCAGTGATTGTGGTGGAAACTAAGGAGGAAGAGTTAGAAAACCAAGAGAACTGGCCATGACAATTATCAGCAGGATTAGATGTGCCTTTGTGCAGAACTGGGGCAGCTGAGCCCTACCAGCCTAGCAGCTCCTGACAGAAATAGGGTAGTGAGCCAGGCTGTGCTTTCCAGCACTTTCTGTCTAAGGAGATTTCCTAAAATCAGAGCAATGCCACCCAGCCCAGGTACCTGGAGGAGCCCAAGCAGCAGGCTATGCTCTGGGAAGCAGGCAGAAGAGCAGGACTGCAGCACTGAGTTTGCAGTGGGACTGCAGCGTGCCCATACAGCTCAGGAATAATCTCACTGCAAAATGAGAATCAGTTCAGACTTGGATTCCTAAATCACCTTGTTACATGTGCCCTGATTCAGCAGACACAGAGCTGTATCTCCAAGCCTGACTCTAGCACATCAGCTTGTGTTTAAAAACCTTGGCTGAGTCAGGGCCAGCATCAAGAGCTATAAGGTAACACTGCAGCTCAGTTTTACAGCCCAGGGTTTCACATTGTTTAGACCTTACCCATCCTGCCTCCCCAGAATGTTCCAGAACACTGAAGCAGGATCATGAAGCACTGAAAATGATCAACCATAAATATAACTAACAATGCCTGCTAGTGCCTGTTGCAGGCGAAGGTTAGTAAAAGTGGCAGCACAAGCAGCTCAAAGGCTTTTTGACACCAAAGGGATCAGAACTCAGCCTTCTGCATGTATGGTTTTACACTGCCTCTGTTTGTCTGAAATGGTCGAATCTTCAAGACTTCATTCTGACTATCATGACTGCATGTTTAGGAAAACCATACATTATAACCACAGGACCCAAATGGAGAACATTTCTACCATGGTATGCTTTCAAAATGAGAAACTCAAGTCAAATGTTAACGTAAAAATTATGCCCACTGGATTTTATAAAGACTTTTCCTGTGTTGGAGTGGACTGCAGACTATGTGGTTCACTATTTTCTGTAGCAGCACCAGAAAAACATTTATCTGTTTGTCCATTTGGGCTTGGTGGGTAGTTTGGGCAGCAACTATCTGCTGTGTGAGAAGTACATGCATGAAGCACTGGCTCTTCACACTGAGCAAGACAAATGTTTGCATTTGAAGGAAGTTTTGCATAGTCTTGCACAGAAGGTTTAGGCTATCTTATTGCTTCTTGCACTAATGCTAATGTATGCTATTACCTGGTTAATTCATGGATGCACTAGATAGCTTAAGTATGGTATGAGTACCATGATCCACAGTCTGACCTGCATGTGGAGTTCCAGCAGGGATTTGGATAGCACATGCACTTACAGGTGACTTTCAGAAGGAAAAAGAAAAGAAGTTGTTAGAAATATTTGTTTGCTGGGAACTCAGCTGTACAGACACAGGCTCAGGGTATTTTAAGGACATCTCTTCTTACTTCTCTTTCACCTGACAAACTCCTGTTTGACCAACATTTACTATTTATAACATATTTATAATACCATCAAGTGAAGACTCCTGGTACAAAGGTCTAATGACTGACTGCACCCTGATGGGAAGGGAGTATCACTGTGTGAATATGAACAGTACCTTATTGGCATCTCTTTGTGCTACCACACTCAAGGCCACAAAAACTTTGGAACTTCCAAGGGCTCACAAACCAAGACATAACTCTCCTTTATGTCAATAATTTGGCATACAAGTTATCAAAGAATAAAAGGGGTTGTACTTTCTTTGTCTTCTACTTATGAGCTATAGAATCTTCCTGCTGCTTTTGTTTTCATTTCAGTTTGACTTGCCCTCTCCCCCCAGGCTTTGTTTCAAATAAAATGCAGTCGCCCAGTGGATGCTCTGTCACAGTTTCTCTGTGCTCTTCAATGCTGTCCTCTGAAACTTGAATCTCAATCCATTGGCTACCTTGAGACCTGACCGAGTTTTCCACAGCATGGTACACAGAGCCCTCGTTCCCCAGGGACTGCACTGACCTGAGCAGAGCCCTGCACACAGCTTGTTATTGCAGCTCTGAGCCCCTGCTACACTCTGCCACACTGAATGAAAGGAAAGGGTTAAGGTTTTTAGCTAGTTCTGAAAAATAGGATGTCACTGTGAGACACAATTAAAATGAGAATGAAACCAGACTGCACTTCTTTAGGATACACACTATTTTCTATAGATCTTCCCTTCAAAATCCCACTCTGTCTTTAACATATATTACAACTATTATACTGGTTTATAGAACTCTAATTGATACTCAAGCAATGTCATGACATCTGCTAGACCAGAAACTAAGATTCTTCTTTTAAATATGTTTCTCTATCAAACAACTTAGCACTACAGAACTCATTGTGAACAAAGGAAAAATGCCAGACCCTAATCAGCACACAGCAGGGATGGGTCACGAGCACATTTATCTTTCTCCTCACAAGCCTCCCCTGGATAAAGGAAATGCCCTAATACTCAAGGCATCTTGGACACCAGATGGCTGATTATTAGACATTTTATGAATAGGAAGGAAGTCAAGAGAAACAGCCTGAATTTTCATGGTACTGTAGGGACAGAGGAAAGGAAGGCAGAATGAGGACCTAACCCAAAACTCACTGACTGGGAAGACACTGATTTCAAAGGACTTTGAATCGGAAGGAACAAAATATCTGTGTTTGCTTTTCCTCCTGCAGATTAATTCTCAAGTCATCAAGAGCTAGAATGATTGATAGATGAATAAAATGTCTTTTTACTATCACCACTGCAATGACCTACAGCTGAGCCAGTTTTTTGAAGGGGACAGGTTTGAGTTTATAATATTGACAATAATGTTGCAAGTTCCCTTTAGACAACCTACAGGCTTTCCATAGACCTAGTCTTGGTAGAGCAGGAGCAGCCTGTGAGGCCAGGAGGAATTTCAGGATGTCCAGGCAGTTACTTGCAGAATTCCTCCTCCTATGAAAGAACTCAACAGGCAATGCCAATCAGATGAATGTGGGTTGATTCTCCTCTAATGCAATAGAGGGACATAGCTACATCATATGTGCGGATGAATCTTGGGAAGAATGCAGATGTTGGATCTAGCGGTCTTCGTGGTCCTGCTCCTCCCATGGAAAGGGATGTGGATTATCCAGCAGGCCCTGCTGAGGCCAGGACAGCCTTCTTGCTAGGTATGTGCTAGGTATGTGATGAGAGACATCACAAATTGCTTGAGAAATGTATGTGGTCAGCCCACTTCTGAGGCATTGCACATAAATATGTGGAAGAAGGGTTGCAGAACTGGAAATGAGGCCTCCCACAGAACAGTACGAGAACTGGTGGTGAAATCTCTCTCCACACAGAAAAGGCTGCATCAGAAGTTTGGGTCTTTTTCCCTTTTGCCAGAAGAAGTGGCACTTAGTCAGGGTTTTGCTGACAGAAGTATGGCACACAGGGCTGTGAGGAGTATTTTCTCATTTTGCTACTCAGCTGAACTACATCACCAAAACCCCGAGCACGGGACAAGCTTTACACAGGGTGTGCACAGCAGAATCTGGACTCATGTCCTCTCCACAGGCCTGTTACATCAAACAAATCCAGGAGCACAGGGTATAATGTGAACAGATGATTAACCCGTCCAACTCCTTTCCCTTTATTTAAGACAACAAGAAGAAAGGGCTTGGGGAATGAAGCTAATAGCCATGTGCAGTAACAGCTCTGGAAAATGTAATGATGGACCTTGAGCCTTGTTCACTGAGATGAAAGAGGGGTTGTTGTGATGCCGCTCAGCAGAGTGCTAATGACAGAGGTAGCGGCAACTCAAACCTTCAGCTGTGTTTCAGTCTCAGGGCTGTAATCTATGCAACACACTTGACAAAGCTCTCTTGTGGAACATGAGCCTGCTTTTTCCACCACTGTGTATACCCCTTCCCTTGCCAGACTGAGGGCTTTGGGACTTTGCTTACTTACTTATTTATTCATTTATTTATTTATTATTTTTACCCTTATAACATTTAACCAAATGAACTGGTTGCCTTGCTGCGGATAACCCAAGCCCAGGGAAGCTCTGCTCGCAGGGACGGGTGTGCCTGTCTGAGGGGATGAGCAGCACCCCACCTGCTGCAGGGTTTTCAGAGGTAAAGCTGCCTAATTATTTTTTATTATCCCTGTGTTGTTTTATTAACTAAATATTTGTCTTTTTGCCTCACACACATCTAATGCCAGTATACAAATTGCATAAGGGGATTATGCCAGCATGAGTCAATCTTGGGTGTGTTTATCCTCAGAGAGACGTAAGCCTCTGTTTCTAGAGGCGGGTGTTTCTTATCCCTGTTAGACCTATGAATGTCTTTCGCCAACAGAATTTGTCACTTTTGCCTGCTGGCATGTCTGCTGCTAGAACAAGCCCCACAGCCTGGCGGGCCTCCAAGTGGGGTGGGGGTTACGTCCTCTGGGGCTGCCATTACATCTGTATTTACATTAGAGCAGAGCCTAGAGGCCTCTAGTTGAGATCCAGGCATTGCTGTGCAAGCAGAGTAAAAGACACTTCCTGCCTCAAACAGTTTATAGTCTAAACAGAAGAGACTGGTGACAAATAGCAGACAAAAAAACAGCACTATTGCAACACAGCTAATGCTAAAGCAAGGCTGCAAACCCCATGAGATTTTTCTAAAAATAAGTAAGTTTTTTGCTTGTTTTATAGACTATTAAAATATGTTCAAGCTTTCTTAAAGGTAGAAAGTGTTTGGTTGCTGCAGCAGCTGCAGTTCTTACTCACGTGACTCCAGGAGGTGAGGTCTTGTAAGATGAACACATCACTCCAATGATCCTCCTTTCAGTCCCAGTTCAAAGGTCCTTTCTGTTCACCTGTCTACAGAAAACACTGAGTGTAGCTACACAGCTAATTGTGTCCTCCTTCTGTGGAGCAGGAACTGTTTCTCTTACATTGCCCAAGCTCAGTGGATTTTCCCCACCCATGAAAATGATTTTTAAGAACAACAGTGATGTTTAATTTGCACACCTCTCAGCACACAGTCCCATTTCCTGTATCTATCCCTATCTCACTGGCACATTCTACTGTGGATTTGTTCCACATTACCTGTGGATGTGTTGTTCCATCCCTTAATTTTGACCTTGCCATTTTAACTGGCAGAAGACTCCTATTAAATTCCTGTGTTCTCTGATGACGGGTGATAGAGAAGTAGTTAAAAATACGCAGACAGAAAGAAGTGGGTGTTTCACCTGCCCAAGGTGGTTTCTCCTGTAATTTGTGCATGAACTCATTCGTGCAGCTGAGGAAGCAAAGCTCTGTGGACCTACACAAAAAAACTTATTGAAGGTGCAGGCCAAATCTTAAGCTGGTACTAGCTGGTCTGGCTCAGTTGCAGGCAGTCGAGCCATTTAAACTGTGGAAAATGGTGAGGATTTGTCCCGTGACCACCGTCTCACCATTTTCACTCTCTGTATATCCTAAAAAGATTATCCAGCAGCATGTCTAAAAATAGGACTTAAGTTTCTCAACTTCACAGCAGACAAGCATGCCAGAACTACCGTGTGTTATTGTGCTGCACTGCAATGAGAAGGAAAGGAAAGGAATACTCTTACTGTCTGTGTAGGAGGAAGCCTTTGAGGGGAGTCATCGGTAATAAAGGCCTCTTTTATCTGAACCACTGAACATTTCAGCTCTTCAAATCCCAGGTTTCTATTATGTGTTAGACACATCAAATAGAGTAATTCAGTCTCATCATCTAAATTCACTGTTGTGATAGCTAAACGAAATTGGGGCAAGCTAGCTAAAAAGGTAATAGGAGCTTTTCAGAAAAGCAGCATGTGAAATGCACCAGTGCTTTTCTTTCTTCGGGAAAAAAAGGAAAAAGGTCTCTGCTTTTCCCCAGTGAGCTTGTTACTGAGTTGAAGAGCCTTGATATGGTCTGTGGGGTAGGATTTTGTAGAGGTGATTAGCAAGGGTAGGACTTTATTGTGGTAGTCAGCAAGGGAAATTTCATGTCCCAAAGAACTTGTGTGGGCAAGAGACACATACCTCAGCATCACATCTGTCCAGTGGTCACCCTGGGTGATGCAGGCTGTAACTCTGTGGGACACCCGAGGTGGCAGCCCAGTGTTAGCCCAGCTCTGGGTCCACCGCAGCATGAGGCAATGGTTCAGTTCTCACCTCTGCCCCTTCTTTCAGCTGTGCTACCAGAGTGCCAGCTGCTCGCTAGCATGCAAGCAGCTCACCTGCGTGGAATCTGCTTCCACAGAGGAGCACTCAAGGATTCCCCACTTCTCCTGTGAACACAACAGCCTCGTGAACACAAAGTTCGTGCTCGTTCAGCAGTGCCGAGCAGGCCGTGAGCGCATGGTGCGTGCAGAGTGTTTAGTCAGCACATTTTTCCATGCGGGCCCGCAGGGCAGTCTTGTAGCTGGGACTGGAATGCTGCCCACTTATGGTAGCCGGTTAATGAGGCCGGCACTCCCAACGCCGAACAAACACTTGCAGCGAATGCCAAGTATCCTGTGATGCACAGCCCACAATTTTCCTAGTCTGCTTTCTCATGCAATACACTCGGTTTCTTGTCTATTAGCAAATGGATGTTCTCAGGTGGGTATATAGAGAATGTCTACAAGAATAATACCCCTGTTAACGCTATTTCCCACTTCCATGGCCACCTGTACTTGAGGATTTCAGACTGCCAGAGTTCCACAAACTAAAACTTCCAGTGCTCCTAAGTGGAGAAGGAGTCAGTCGAAGACTTTTTCACAAGGTCAGAAGTACAGAGGTAATAAGCAAAGTAAGTTACTTTCCCCAAACCACAGGACTCATCAGATGGCAAACTAATTAAACCCTAATCCAGCAAAGCCCTTAGTGCGTATGACATTTACAGCATGTGAATAATGACAATGAAATCAAATACTTAACCTGACCCACATTCTTGAGAAAATTACTAAACAGCATATGCCATACTACTTGATGCAAATCCGCACCAACTAGAGTGGATACCAGTATCCCTGTGACCATGAGAAAAACAGCTCAGTGTCAGACGATCTGCCCTGCTCTGCTGCCTCATGTCCTATATTCATAGTTAACCCCCTCTTTTTTTTATATATATATATATATAAAAATCTCATTTGTATTGCCATATGTGGCTCAGGTGTCATTTTAGCTTTCAAAACCTGGTGTTAATCTAGTCCAAATTAAGGAGGCTGCCTTCTTCTGTCAGCAAAATGCAACCAAATGACTTTTCTGGATCCCTCACACCAGATGAACAGCCCTAATTCTTCTAATAATTGGAGATGTGCAGTTCCTACACCAACACCTCAGTTCTGTGCGAGTCCATCTGACAGGGCTTGCAAGCAATGCACCTGAGAGCAGTCACCTGCACCTCTTTCCTAGTGTTTCCACTAGAGCTGAAACCACATAATAGAAGTTCCCTCCAACTCGTGATATGAATGAACCCAGATGACTATTGCACTCAAGTGTTTATATTCACTAAAAGTTGTTTATAATAATGCCCACTTCATGTACTAGACCTGCACTTAGTCTTTACTAAGTAAACGTTTATGTCAAACAAAACATACCTGATGGATTTTTTGAAGAGCTGGGAAAGGCTATTTTAGGAGAACTCTCTATGGCCTTAGCAGGTGACTTGTTTCTAGCTGGCACTGGGTTTGGGCCTGTGTGATGGTGTCACCAGGGTCCATGAACTCGGTAACAGCTCACGCCACACCACAAGCTCCAGCTCCACTGGCCGCACCAGACCACCCCTTCCAAGAAGGCACAAGGGGCGTCCGTGGGGTGGTGCTGGACACACACAACGCCATGCTGATGCTGGTTTTAACCTCTGGACCTCCAAATCCTCACAGTGTTTAGCGCCTGCAGGCTCACCTTGTGCTCCAGCGCCAAGAGGCGTGAGGAGCTCGGCTGGACCCCTTGCCCACAGCGAGGGGCTGCACCCGCACACCCCTGGGTTGACAGCCCAGGCTCAGCACTGCCCCGACCCTTTTGCTTTCAGCGGACCCGGGCCGGAGCTCCTCCGGGCCGTGCTGCAGGTCCC